>NC_079437.1:2324425-2426925 GCF_903798145.1 Danio aesculapii | reverse complement strand
AAAAGTACATAGTGCAAAGTTCTGTAAACAATAAATATATATTACAAGCATGAATGTATAACACAAAATTATTAAGAAATACAGTAATTTTATAAAATGTTTGTTCTACAATGTGCTACTATGTTCTACTATGTGCATTATTTGCAGACATAAACCTCACCAAGATAGGCTACTCTGCTTTAAATCATTCATGTGTTTAGTAATTAATGACCTGTTACATGTAGTATGAGAATGCACAATCTGCCGCCACTTCATCTGACAAAACTTCAATTACTGTCTGGTTCGGATCAGCCACCAAATCAGAAATAAGAAGACTGCAGCGGACTGTCAGGACAGCGGAGAGGATTATTGCTGTGCACCTGCCCAACCTTCAGATCTCTACACATCTTTATCTCTATAGATCTTAATTATTAGATCAGTTGTTACCTGTTTATTTTTTATGGTCATACATATACACAACCCTTACTGTTTATGATTTTTGTAACCAAAATGTTTTATTGTTTATTTTATATCCACTTATGTCATTGTGTCCTTGTGTTGATTTGTATGTATCCTTTGCTCCTGGAAAAAAAACACCCAAAACATTTCTTGTGTGTTTGCCCACACTTGTCAAATAAAGCTCATACTGATTTCTCTGGACACAATTTCAAAGAAATCTCAGCAGCTGAATGATAAGAATTATAATGTCCCCGGCCATCAAACATAACATTGCAGAAGATGTTTGGCCTTTCATTATACAAAATATCTACTACAGTTCATTGACTCCAAAACATTTATTGTGATTTAAGTGAAATGACATTATACATTTTAAAATGAGCAGGTTGGAGAAATTATTAAAAGATAGTGCTTTAAAAATGACACTAGTTAAAAAAAAAAACGTGTTAACGCGTAAATTGCGTGTTAACACGTAAATCGCGTGTTAACACGTACCTACGTGTTAACGCGTGATTGCGTGTTAACGCGAAAATTACGTGTTAACACGTAATAACGTGTAAACGCGTTTGTTGCAGACGTTTTGGCCCCAATGGCCTTCCATAGGAGAACACCGAAGCGATTGCTTTTTTACTGTTTGTGGTCTGTTGGTGTAAGGCCAGACAGCGATCCCTGGATAAGGACATTCGAGTTCGGCGGTATTTACTTCGAACACAGATGTTGGCTGCAAGGCACAAAAGAGCAGCCGAGCGACGAGAACGACGATAGCAAAACAAATGTAAGGGAAGAAAGCATCTTGTCTCCTCTTTACCTGACAGGAAAACTCCGCCTTTGTACGTAACCCCGCCCCGAAGCCCCAGTTGGCCCTCCTTGGCCCAAGGTATTCGACGGGCCGAAAAAGGCCGGACGCTGGCCCCAAGGAAGCCCCGCTTTGGCCCGATTACGACCCGGAAGTGATAGTGGAAACGCGACTGGCCTTGGCTCGCCCTGGCTCGCTCGCTTTAGGCGCGATAGTGGAAACGCGGCTATTGTGATACAGAAAGGGGAAAAAAAACAGCACTGCACAGCACAAAGAACAAACTATGTGAACACAGGACAACCTCCTTTTAGACCTTCATTAGAAAAAGTTGCAGACAGATTTAGAAAAAAGTTGAATGGAAATGTATAAAAAAAAAAAGTAATAATGACAAAATATTATGAAAGCTTGTTCAGCCATTTCTCATGTAAAGACTTAATCTATGAACAAATGATTGAATGTTGTGGGGAGTGAGACTATTGAGAGACCAAAATAATACATTCTAATCAACAATGACATAAGCAATTTATAATGTAGGAAACATCAGAGAATTGCACATAATCATTTGCATGATTCTACAAAAGCATTTGCAACTTGTTCACAATGAGAAATTGCTGATTGAAGAATGATGATCGAAGATTGAACAGGAAGTTTTGAGAATTTCAAAACCAAATATGACTATATTTTGCATAAAAATTGGAAATGTTAGTTTATATTAATGTATCAATAGGATGTGAGGTCTAGTTACCTACCTATCTCACTCACTATCCTTACACTTACTTCCTGATTTATACAGGGTCGCCACAGCAGAATGAACCACCAATAATTCCAGCACGTTTTACACAGTGGATACCCTTCCAGCTCAGACCATTCACACACGCACGCACGCACGCACGCACGCACACACACACACACACGCACACACACACACACACACACACACACACACACACACACACACACACACACACTACTGCCAATTTAGTTACCTATTATTCATCTATACCACATGTCTTTGGACTGTGGTTGAAACGGGTACTTTTTACTTTTGTACATTTTTGAGGCCGTACTTCTTTACTTTTACTTAATTACAAAAGTGTAATTAGGGCTAAATGTGGATTAAATATTGAAAACATGAAGAAAGAAGATCCAGACTTACAGGAGTAACTTTCACTGACTACTGAATGGTAAGATCCTCAGAGAGCCAAGACTATAAAAGAAAGGAAAGACAGACTCAGTGAAGGTGGTTGTGAATGTGTGTAGATGTGTGTTCGTTACAGGATCAGAGAAACACACTGTTCCTCTGTCACAGTCCAGATCAACTCTCACACGCTCAAGCTTCTGTTTAACAGTAAAGCCAGAGCCTACAGTAGTACCACACTGCACACACCAGACACCAGTGTTAAAGAAATTAATTCTTTTCCTGTCCTTTGATGCTGTAGTTACTCCAAGAATCCACCAGTAACATTCCTTTTTGACCTCCACATCCCAGCAGTGTTTTCCTGAGGTAAAACCCTCTGAACCCAGAACACACCGATCCCTGTTAAATCTCTCTGGATTATCAAGAATAGGTGGATTTTTGCTGTTGAACCTCACACTGGTCAGATCATCAGACAGTTCCAGACGTGGATGAGCAGTGTTTGGGTCCAGAATGACAGGAGCTGAAGAGGCACAATCAACAGCTGCTTTTATTCTGATGTTCATATCATGATCAAGAGTGAACCAAACACAGATTATTATGAGTTATGACACTCGAACTGTTGATCAAACACATCAGACATTTTCCTCTCATAGCTGTCAGTGTTATTGATTACAAACTAACTTTCATAAGCAGAGTTTAATGACATCAGATTCTAACACTATAAGTGTGATTAAAACATCTATGTCCTACAAGATCAATCAATCAATCAATCAATCAATCAATCAATCAATCAATCAGTTACTGAATTTGATAAATTTTGATCAATAATTGGATCAAGCTCAATTATACTTGGTCTTACTGTTTAAATATGTTTTTAAATCATCTATTACTGTCTGTTATTTTTTTTAAATACAGTAATTAATAATAATACAGCAATTAATAATCTGTCACTGAATAAACTGAATGTTCCTCCATGTGGGTCTTGTTATAGATGCTTTTTCAAAAACACCTGATGAAAATCCTCTAGAGAAAAAAGATCACAAAATAAATGTCCATATATGTGTGAATTTGTATGATGGCATGTTTATTACAACTAGGATTGGGTATCGTTTGGGTTTTTTTCGATACCGGTGCTAAATCGATACTTCTAAAACAGTACCGGTGCCAAAACGGTGCCTGAACAGATACTTTTTAGCCACTAAATTATTTGACAAAATATATATATATTAATCATTATAATTGAACAATGTAAATATATATTTTAAATAAGTTTAAAGTAAACATCAATTCATATTTTATATATTTGAATTGCATTAATATATTTCTTTTGATCATTTGTTTGTTAGCATGAACGCAAGATTTGCATTATGCTATTAACATTAAATTAGCTTACTACTAACCTGTGGAAAGGCTCATCAAAATCAGGGAAAACCTTTTTTCTGAGTTTGGGGCTTGACTATATTTACATGGACATCAGTGATCTAAGGATTTGCATTAATTTGAATAAGAAAATAATATAATTCAAGTGTTTACATGAGTTGCTTTTTGAAGGTTACATTCTTGATTCCCAGTTACATGTTGATCCATCCACGTCATTGCGTGACCAGCCTATAAATGTTTCCTCCACAGTTTGTGTCTGTGTTCCTTTAAGATAATCAAAAATCACTGTTTACGTGGTCGACTCTTGATCAAACTTGTCTTAATCATATTCAAATCAGAGTATTGGTGTTCATGTAAACGTACTCACTGAAAGTACAAGATGATGTCACAAGCTGTCAAATGGCCCGTTTCCACTGAGTGGTACGGTACGGTACGGTTCGGTACGCTTTTATGGCCGTTTCCACTATCAAAATGTGTACCGAACCGAACCAAACCAAACCGTACCACTTTTTCGGCACCCTTTCGAAAGGGTACCAAACACGAAAAAGGGTACCAAAAGGCGGAGCCACAAGCGCAGCTGAACGCTTACGCAATTTGCTTACGCAACAAGCCAGAATGAAAACAAAAAACCCGCCATGTTTGAAATACACAGTGAGACATTTTAGCGGAATTATAAATACATATAATAACGAGCCATGGTCGATCTGGGCTCAAACAAACCTTGTCGTCGTCTTGATGAACAGCCACAAATCCAAGAAGAAGTTTTTTACGGGCCAGTCTGAGGCGCGAGCGGTTTCGCTTTCTTCCTTGCGCGCGTCTAACATTATATCTTAAATAACAAACTTCTTGAGCTGATGATAATAACCTGCGCTTGATTATTGACGTGCTTTTGAAACCCGATTCTGTCAGACACTGACAAACGCGAGAGTGAAGCGTGAAGAAGCAAAGGAGAAGCCGGAAAAAAGGAGCACATTATTATTCAGCAAACATGAACAAAATGCCATGTTTAACTAACTTATTATCTTCACCTTTTGGACTAATAGGAACCGGGAATGACAGAATTACTGTCTAACAGAGGCTACATGTGCTGCTGAAGATTACATACACAGATAAGAGGTTTTCACTGACTGTGGGCTATATTTTGTGTTGTTTTGAACCTGTCAGGTATGTTTGTCAGTGCCATCCTTTCGCTTTCAGAGCCTTTCACAAATCTTCTGAGAGAGTCTTTGAGGGTATCTCCAACCTGTGTCTACAGAGAGAGATCGAGAAGCAGTTTCTCCAGGTCCAGAGTGCGTATACGCAGTGGCAGATGGTCGAGCTGGGTTTTTCTCCCTTGCCTGGCGTCCTTTGGGTCCGGTCCTTTGAAAGCAGTTTGTATATAGGAAAAAAGCTTTCCTAAAAGAGCAACACGGTCGTGCAGCGCGTCTTTTTCAAGACGTCACTCCGACCGTGCGTTTCTGGATGCGGTGGTTTCCTATCCCCGGATGATGGGCACGAGCACAGCGTTTCATGTCTGGGGGTCCAGCATGTTAATGCGGTGCTCGCGGGCAGTACATGCCAACACTGTGATGTCATATCTGTTGCGCAGTTAAGCACGCGGCTTGCTCTTGCAAAAGAGCCACCCACTCCAGTTGTCACCCGCACTGCGGTTGGCACTCGGGCAGATCTGAGGGTTTCTGTGGGAGTAAATCCGCTGCCCTTGGGCTGCGAACCTCTCGCTCCTCCACGTGCTCCATCCAAGCTTCAGGTGAAGAGAAGCGCTCCGTCCTTGGATGGTCGCTTTCTCACCTGATGACACCGGGGGTCAGATGTCCATCGCTGCATCGGAGGATGGGCTGTCATTGTCTGATGAGGATACGAGCCCGCTCGCTCGCTCCCTCCGGGGTGGAGAGCGCGGCGTTGGCATCTAAAAAGCAGACATGATGGCCGTGCTTTCTCGGGCTGCTTCAGCCGTGGGTCTGGTGATGGTTTATCCCCCAGCCCCGCGGCTGGACCGACTAGATGGGTGTTATGCGGAGGATATAAGGAGGTAAGACCTTCAAAGCCTCCCATCCCCTTCTTACCGGAAGTGCACAGTAAACTCACGCAGTCTTGAGGGCACTTTTTTCTGCCCGATCTGCATGCGCTTCCATCCACACCATCCTTGGAGGGTGGACTGTCAAGGTTTGACGAGGATTCGAACCCGCTCGCTCCCTCCGGGATGATGAGCGCAGCATTGAATCTAGAAGCAGACTTTGTGGCTGTGCTTCCCCAGGCTGCTTCGGCAGTGGCTCTGGAGATGATTTATCCCCAAGCCCCGCGGTCGGACCGATTAGAGAGGTGTGATGTGGAGGATGAAGGCAAGACCTTCTAATCCCCCCCCATTCCCTTCTTCCTGGATGGGCACAGTAGGCTCACGCAGTGTGCTGCGTGTGCCTTCGCCCTCACCATACATGCTATGACCACCTACCAGCGTACCAAGAGCAGGCGCTGGCCCGGCTGCGTGAGGATGGTTCCGACCCAGGACTGAGCATGAGCTCTGCACCGCAACCGACTATGCTCTTAAAAAAAAAAAAAAAAGTCGGCTGTGTGTGCCCTGGGAAGGACGATGATCACATCCGTGATCCAAGAACGCCACCTCAGGCTAAACCTGGTGATATGCGTGACGTTGACAAAGTTTGCTTTCTCAACTCACCCATATCCCAGGGTGGCCTGTTCGGCGACACCGTCGGTGAATTCGCCCAGGAATTCAGACCGGTGATAGAGCAGTCGGAGGCGATGTCTCTATTGGAGGGATTGTATGACCACTCCCCCCCGCCGAGCCATCGACTGCTTTTTCGCCGAGGACGCCCGCCTGCAGCGACTCCACTCGGGGCATGCGTAAGTATGCGTTTCCCCCAGTGAGCCTACTCGCGCAGTTTCTGTGCAAGGTCAGGGAGGACGAGGAGCAGGTCTTGCTAGTTGCGCCCCCTGGCCAAACCGGACCTGAATATCAGAACTCTCCCTCCTCGCGATGCCCCCCCCTGGCGGGTCCCTTTGAGAGAGGACCTACTCTCTCAGGGACAGGGCACCAGCTGGCACCCTCGCTCAGTTCTGTGGAAACTCCACGTGTGGTCCATAGACGCGACGAGGAAGACTTAGGTAACCTACCGTTGGCGGTGGTTAATACCATCACTCAGGCTAGTGCACCCTCTACGAGGCATGCCTACGCCCTGAAGTGGAGTCTATTCACTGAGTGGTGCGCTTCTCGCCGAGAAGACCCCCAATCTTGCCAGATCAGTGTTGTGCTTTCTTTCCTTCAGGACAGGTGGAGCGAAGGCTGTCGCCCTCCACACTGAGGGTTTACGTGGCCACCATCTCCTCTCATCATGATGCGTGGATGGCGGCACCGTGGGGAGGCATAACCTCATCATCCGGTTCCTCAGAGGTGCGAGGCGGATGTTTCCACCCCGCCCCCCTCTCATGCCCTCTTGGGATCTCGCGGTAGTGCTACGAGCCTACGTGGGGATCCCTTCGAACCACTCGACTCAGTATCCTTGAGATTTCTGTCCTTGAAGACAGCTCTGCTGGTCGCATTGGCATCGATTAAGAGGGTTGGGGACCTGGAGGCATTTTCGGTCAGTGACTCGTGCCTAGAATTCGGGCCGGCCTACTCTCACGTTGTCCTGAGACCCCGGCCTGGCTATGTGCCCAAGGTTCCTACCACACCGTTTAAGGATCAGGTAGTGAGCCTGCAAGCGCTGCCCGCGGAGGAGGCAGACCCAGCCCTTTCATTGTTGTGTCCTGTTCGCGCTTTGCGAATATATGTGGACCACACTCAGAGGTTTAGGTCCTCTGACCAGCTCTTTGTCTGTTACGGTGGTCGGCAGTAGGGAAGTGCCGTATCTAAACAGAGGTTGGCCCACTGGATAGTGGATGCCATCTCCCTTGCTTTTCAGAGCCAGGGTGAGCCGTGTTCCCCGGGGGTGAGAGCGCACTCCACTCGGAGCATCGCATCCTCCTGGGCGTTAGCATGCGGCGCCTCTCTGACAGACATTTGTAGAGCTGTGGGTTGGGTGACACCCTATACATTTGCAATGTTTACATTCTGTGATTGGAGCCGGTTTCTTCAAGGGTATTTGGTAATCCTTGGTGATTGAGAAAACGATTCGGTTGAGGTGTCGACACGCTTGCTGCGCCACTCTCCCTAACCCAGAGATACGTGCGCTTTTTCAGCTTTGTCAGTTTAGTTCCCCATTTTTTGGCAAACCCTGCAGAGTTCCTCCGAGGCCCCCAGCACCTGACTCAGCGGAGGAGTCAGGTGTTGGCCCGTTACATTGTTGGCATGCCCGCTGGTCAGCCCGCGTTCTGGGTATAGGTGCCTGCTATGCGTGATCCCCGCTGGCGATCCCATATGTTCACTCAGCCACGGTATAGTCCCCCCTTCTAGGGCAGGCTCGTGTCTTCCCTCCCCGCTAACCATCCTTATGCAAGGACTCCCCATCTCTGGGCTGGTCCATAGGTTGTCACCAGGTCTCCCCCTCTGGGTAGCAGATGAGCTCCGCAGCGTCCTCCCTATCGGGACTGAACGCTTTCCCAATGTACTGTTGTATTAAAACCTATTTTACTGGGTTATTGCGACTCCCTGAAAAATATAACTGTTCCTGAACAGGTAAGTAAGGGCTAGGGGACATGTTAGAAGACTGTGTCTTGGGGCGTTGTAGGTGCGCTCGCTCTACTGCGTGGCACATCCTCCGCCAGAGACGCGGTAAGGTTCTTTCTTTGTGGCATTTTCCATAGATTTCCCCATAGTTGAAGTTTCCACATAGCATTGGAGTTCCCCATCCGAAGGGGAACGTTACGGTTACTAATGTAACCCTTCGTTCCCCGAGGGGGGGAACGGAAATGCTATGTTCCTTCGCCACAACGATTGTCCTTTAGCTGTTGAGCGTGAAAGTCTCTTCAGCTAGAAAAGGATGTCGAGCATGACACTGGCTGCGTCTTTATCGCATGACTGATTGTCATTGATGCCAGCTGTGCACGCTGACGCCGCCAACTCATTGGCATTTCATTGGCCCGTTTTTATACTCTTTCAGATGATTGGTTTCTGACGAAATACCCATAGTGGAAGTTTCCACATAGCATTTTCGTTCCCCCCCTCGGGTTACTTTAGTAACCGTAACGTTTCGGTACCCAACCCTAATTACAACACACTTGTATGGTTAAGATTAATAATTATTGTATTTTAACACTGTGTAATTTAATATAACAATTTTATTTTCAAATATATATATATATATATATTATAAATCGCAATGAGCAGCTCTCTGAGGATTTAATAAAAGTAATAATTTTCTTAATGAACTCCAGAGACTGTCAACATGTCATCAATAACACCTTCATAATAATCAGTCTTTGAGGACTCTGAATTTATATTAAGATTGCAGTATAACAATATAATATTTGAGGCTCAGTGTTTCAGTCTGAAGAATCACAACTGGAGCCTCGAGTATCTTTTCACTTTTACACTGTTTAATCTGTTCGGCAGATGAAGAAATGAGAAACATTCTCTAAATATAGATGCATGATATACATGAAAGCATGTTTATTATACAGACTGCTGCTGTGACCCGGCCCTGGATAAACATTTGAATATTTTCTGTATTGTGATCATCACTTACAACAAACTAAAACAGTATTTCACTGCAAACTAGAATAAGCACTCCAGTAAAACACTGTCAGTGTGTGATTAGAGATGTAGTAGACACTCACTGAAGTGGACGATGTCCTGCATCTTCTTCCAGACTCTGAACGACAGGTTCCCCAAGTAGCGAGACACCTGAATCAAAGCTCCAGAAGGCGTCTGTGGATCCGGCTGTGAGATCTGGACTCTGGAAGAACATTCAGGAGTCAGAACTGCAGTGGCTTTGGCTTCAGAAGCAGAGAGAGCAGAGACACCAGCAGATCACTCACCTTTCCATTGAGACTGGAAACTCCTGCAGAACAAACACACAACTGATCATCAAGAGCTCAATCCATCATCAATCAATCAATCAATCAATCAATCAATCAATCACTGATCTGAAATCAGACCTTTAGAAAGCTGACGCCATTGGCTTTCAGCATCTCCTCCGTGTCTTTGATCGTGTGTGAAAGAGCTGAGATGTGTGTGTTCATCTCCTCCAGCTTCTCCTTCATCATCTGCTTCTTCTGCTCCTCTTCCTCCCTCAGTGCAGTGATTGCAGCTTCTTCTTCATCTCGGAGAAACTGATGAAGCTTCTCAAACTCATGTTTAATCTGACGCTCTGTGTGATCAGCTTGAAACTGAAAGCAAATCACAGACACATTTAATAATCAACACAAAAGTCAACACACATCAACATCACAACATAAATATCCAAAATAAACTCCAGGTCCAGAAGCCAACTGATGTTTAACATAAGAAAACGTCTGAAATCAAATCAAATCACTTTTATTTCCAGCAGCAGCACATGTACTGAGTGAAAAGCTTAGGTGCTGGCTACAGACAGAGCAAAATGCACCAACATACTCCCAAAAAACAAAACAGTATACAATTATCCATTATATTAAATATAAGAGGTCATAATTGTGTCTCCTGCAGCTGAAATGAAAATGACTCTTGATTCTGTTTCTTACCTTGATGTGTTGAACTGTTTTCTCAAACTCTGCTTTAATTTTTTCCTTATGTTTCAGTTTCTCTTGTAAAGACTTCAGTGCTGTATTGAGCTCCTCCTAGAACACAATTTTGTTATGAAACAAGAAGATATTCAATAACAACTGGTCCTGTGTAAATATTAACTTGACCTCACAGTTTTTATATTCCTGTCTATGAAACTGCATCCATTATGTTGTAAAAGAGGAAAGCTGCAACAGGTCTGATTACTGACAATAGTGTCAGTGCAGTCAAACTGATAGAGCTTCAGGGAACATAGACCCCTTTCACATTTCTGGGTTTCTCAGTAGCGCAAGTCGTCAGTTGGGAAAACAGTGAATGGGAGAGTACAACAAACATTTTTTTACAATCTTATTTGCTCAAATAATAAAAGAAAAACCCCACGATGATGTTATAGAAACTTTCAGAAAAAGGAAAAAACGAATTGTGTGAGACTGATGATGGCAGCCAGAGGAGAGAATAACATCAAATTTACTGTCCTGGCCCATGGATGCATTAGAAACACCTCTCACAAGTGGTAATTTGCTTTTTGTAATTTGAAGCAAAGATGATAAAATACACACATAAATACATATAAATGTTCATACGTTTATTAACAATTCTGAATATTAAAAACTTTCAAGGATTTAAGATTATGATGACCATTAAACGCGTCATAACAGGCTTGTGAAAAGGATCCATAAGAAAGCTTTCTTTTTTAAAAATGTAGCCAAACTAATGCGTTTCTGCAAAGAAGAGTCAGCTAAAACCAATTACTGTTCTTTATATATGAATGAAGAGACTCTTGTCTTACCTTGTATGAAGAAACCGCTTCACTGATGGGTCTGAATTTGTGATTCTCGTGTTGTTGTAAAGTAACACACATCACACACACAGGTTGTTTGTCCTCCAGACAGAAGAGTTTGAGTTTCTCACTGTGTAAACTGCAGATCTCCTCTGATCCTGATGAACATCTCTCATTTCTCTCCTTCAGGAACAACTCACACAGGTTTTTTAATGAAAGATTAACCAGAGGTTCTTCTTTTGATGATCTTCTCCTGCAAACAGGACACTCCTGAGTTTTCTTGGTTCTCCAGAACTGTTGAAGACACTCTCTACACACACTGTGACTGCATGATAAAATAACAGGATTTTTGAAGATTTCACAGCACACGGGACAAGAAAGTTCATTAGATACATTTACTGAAGCCATTTCCATGTTTGATCTCAGCTTTACTTTCTGCTTCAAAAATTAATAACAAAGATCTGTTGCCTTTTCAGAAATATCTCAGAAATTCGTCTTGAATGGGTTTGTCTTCATTCTCCACTGATTTCTGATTCTGTTTTAACCCAGTACAGAAATGAAGAGAGTCAGTGTGACAGAAAGCAGGAATAATAAGTCAGTCTTTCCCTGATCAGGGCTGTAAGAGGGCGGAGCTTCTGATCTTCTTTAGGTGTGTGATAAAACAGGGCAAACAACATCAGCAGTTCAGGTTACATTTTAACAAAGTGAAGTTTAATATTAAACTAATTTCATGATTGACCCAGCTGGCCCACATTAGCTAATCACGATCCTCCAATCAAAGGATCCCAAGTCATTATATACATATATATCCTCATTTTCTTTCTACAACTATCTTCATCTGGAAGAAACCTCCCTCCTCCCCTCTTTATCCAGAATGGGCACATGGTGGCTTAGTGACTAGCACTGTTGCCTCACAGCAAGAATACCAATGGCACCGGGTCCTCGTTAGGCCATCTGGTATTTGGGCCATCTGGTATTTCTCTGCGGAGTTTGTGTGTTCTCCCCGTGTCCACAAGGGTTTCTCCCAGGTTTCCCAGTTTCCTCCCACCATCAAAATATGCTCTATATTATAGACAAAATAAGCCTAAATCTTTTTCTAAATGTCTTACTCTCAGGAAGCTCACTTTAGCCTCAGCAGCGGGAGAGTTTCGAGATCGACCTGAGCTCAATCTCCCCTCGCCCTGCGAAAGGGGGAGGGAGCCCTGGGCCCGAGGATCCCTTCAGCTCAGGGCTCCCCTCCTGGGACAGCATGCCAAACAAGGGATGTATAAATCAAGAGTTAAGTCTGAACTCTTGAAACATCTAAAATGAACTTACTTTGAAACTCTTAAATAATGCTATAAAACTATCAAACAAAAAGTGAAACACAATCTATTGCTCAATCTTTGAGCATTACTAGCTGTGTTGTTAGTTTTTGTGTTATTTCTAGTTTTGACTAGGTTTACTCTACATTTGGCATATCCACCTGTCTCAGCACTTTAAATAGTTGAGTTTTAGTTGAGTTTTCTGTTGCAGCCCTTCTCCAGTTGCCAACCACATTCAGAATATTTTGGAAGAGGAGTTTTCTCTTTACATAGAGGATCATTCATTAATAAAGGTCAATTGAAATATTCTACAGCAGCAGAGCGCAGAGTCCAGCCGGACACATAAGTCTGAAGTAGTGGGCTCAGGTAAATGTGTGCAGAGCCGTCGGTTGTTTTGTAGGTGAGTGACAGCACCTTAAATTTGATTCAAGCAGTGATTAGCAGTCAGTGTAAACTGATGAATAAATGTGTGGCATGCACTCTTCTCAGTTCCTTGAAGACAAGTCTTGCTGCTGCATTGTGGATCAGCTGGAGAGGATTGATAGTGCTGGATGGGAGGCCAGCCAAGAGAGCATTGCAATAGTCCAGCCTGGACAAGACAAAAGCTTAGACAAGCAGTTGAGCAGCATGTTAAGATAGATAGAGTCAAATCTTCCTGATGTTCCATTAAGCATTTGCATGAAATGGCAGTTGGAGCAATATGGTCTGTAAATTGCAACTTGTCATCAAGAACCACTCCTGGGATCCTGACAGTCCTAGAAGGAGTTAATAGCCGCATTTCAACTATCGGGCCAGTGCGAGCCAGGGCTTTAATCGGGCCAGGCCGGGCCAATAGCCCGGGAGGTTGAGAAATGAGGTCGAAATCATGTCGCGTTTCCACTGTCGGGCTAGTTGCTCGCAGCGCGTCACGCAAACACCGCCCCCAGAAAGTCCCCCGAATCAAACGTCACATAACCCGTCACACAACCCGCCCACTTCAGCGGGAACAAAAAACTCAAATTATAACCACAAACACAACCTGGCATCACTACGAGAGCTGGAAGATGGAGAACACCGAAGCGATTGCTTTTTTACTGTTTGTGGTCTGTTGGTGTAAGGCCAGACAGCGATCCCTGGATAAGGACATTCGAGTTCGGCGGCATTTACTTCGAACAGATTTTGGCTGCAAGGCGAGTGATTTGATCAAGCGCGATAGCAAAACAAATGTAAGGGAAGAAAGCATCTTGTCACCTCTTTACCTGACAGGAAAACTCCGCCTTTGTACGTAACCCCGCCCCGAAGCCCCAGTTGGCCCTCCTTGGCCCAAGGTATTCGGCGGGCCAAAAAAGGCCGGACGCTGGCCCCAAGGAAGCCCCGCTTTGGCCCGATTACGCCCCGGAAGTGATAGTGGAAACGCGACTGGCCTTGGCTCGCTCGCTTTAGGCGCGATAGTGGAAACGCGGCTATTGTCAAGATGCCCAGCTGTATGGTAAAGTTGTGGTTTAGATTTGGAGAGATTGAGTTTGTGGTCCTTCATCCAGCATGAAATGTCTCTCAGACATGCTGATATTCATGCAGCAATCGCCAGATCATCCAGTTGGAATGAAAAATAGAGCTGGGCGTCATCAGCATAGCATAGCGTAGAAATCCATGTAACTGAATGACAGACTCAAGTGATGCCATGTAAATAGAAAAGAGAAGCGGTCCAAAGCAGAGTACAGTGTGTGTAGTTTACATACTGAATATTAATTTACATTTACATTTATTAACTTTCCAGATGCATTGTTTGTGTTGCTGGACAAAGATGAATCTAAATATTTAATAAAATAAGTTTTTATTTTATTATGTAAATGTGATACATGCTTACATAGAAACAAATCTATACAATTATGTTACATAGATGTCATTTTATAAATAATTTGTATGATATACATATACATTTTATGTCTGAATTTAAATAAACATTTTCTCAAATATATGAATGTATGTGTGCATTTATAAATACACAAATACACACAGTACACACATATATTTTGTCAAAACAAACTTGCGAACGTTTTTTTGTTAAGATAATATCAGGTCACTCTCAAACCAAACATAAAATTAAGAGGAAATAATTTTGGCAGTTTTCGTGCCATTATTTTATAGTTTACGTAATCACAAATGTAAGACAGAATAACACACACTACAGTTAACTGCAATACAACTACAATATCATTATATGTTAGTTTGAAGCCTGCCAGAAGTAGGAAACTCAAAACTGTAGTCACAGAATCCAGTGAGAAAACAAGTAATGTTATCTGTTTGGACAATTATCCTAATTATATAACCTGATCAAATATTTAAAGATAAAAAACAGGATCCGGTTTAACATTTAAAAAGTTTCTAACAGGTTTAGCAAAGATATAGACTATTATTAGGTTTTTTATTTTTATTTTTTACAATGTTACTTTGGCTTCTTGTTTATTGATCTGTTGTCTAATAGTGATTTAACAATGTCAGTGTGTCTGCAGTGCTGGACCAATCACAGATCAACAACACTAAACTAATGTAATGTTGAGCACATATGAAAGAAGATTCAGAACTACAGGTGTAACTTTGACTGATCACAGAACGGTAAGATCCTCAGAGAGCCAAGACTATAAAAGAAAGGAAAGACAGACTCAGTGAAGGTGATTGTGAATGTGTGTAGATGTGTGTTTGTTACAGGATCAGAGAAAGACACTGTTCCTCTGTCACAGTCCAGATCAACTCTCACACGCTCAAGATCCTGATTAACAATAAAACCAGAGCCTGCGGACTGTTTAGACCTTACACTCCAGAAACCAGTGTTAGAGAAAACACTTCCCTTCCTCTGCTTTGATGCTGTAGTTACTCCAAGATTCCAGTATTGACTCTCTTTCACCTCCACATCCCAGCAGTGTTTTCCTGAGTTAAAACTCTCTGAACCCAGAACACAGTGATAACTGTCAAATCTCTCTGGATTATCAGGAACAGATTGATTTCTCCCACTGTTTCTCACACTGGTCAGATCATCAGACAGTTTGAGATATGGATCTGCAGTGTTTGGATCCAGAATCACAGGAGCTGAAGAGACACAATCAACAGCTGCTTTTAATCTGATGTTCATATCATGATCAAGAGTGAACAAACACAGATTATTATGAATTATGACACTCGAACTGTTGATCAAACACATCAGAATGATGTCAGTGTTATTAATTACACACTCATTTTCTTAAGGAGAGTTTAAAACATCTGTGTCCAACAAGATCAATCGATCAGTCAGTCAGTGAATTCGATACATTTTGATAAGTTAATTAAGGCAAGCTCAAATAAAATTGGTCTGACTGTTTGAATGTGACACAGAATAAATACCAATATATATTTCAAATTTGTATGAGGGCATGTTTGTTATTACACTTGCATGGTTTCAGCTGCAGTCACATTGCAGTTTTTGCCCCACAGACGTGCATTCATACACATGCGAATGTGGCAGACTGGAAACGCAAGCTTGTTTGACAAGTTTCGCATTTCACTGCGTTCGAACGTTAACACTTGGTGAACTCCGACCTGCGAAATCCTGTGAGACCAATAGAAGATCAAATTGTGACCTCTCTGTACAGAAATTCAAAATATGGAACAACCGGTCGCTTTGTCTAATCATATTGTTTTATCCTGCCCCTTTTCGCAGCGCCGTACAACAGAATTTCGCAAGCACAAACTCTAGTGTGACTGCAGCTTAAGAGCAGAGTGCTAAGTTTTAATTATCAGAGTAAAAGCACAGTTTTGCTTAAAGTGAAGTTTAATATCTTAAACTAATTTCGAGAGGAGTACATGCTCATGATTAACCCAGCTGGCTCATATTAGCTAATCACAATCCTCCAATCAAAGCATCATAAGTTCCTATATATATATATCCTCTTTTCTCTTTGCAACTATCTTCGTCTTGAAGAAACCCCCCTCCTCCCCTCCTTCCACCTTTATTCAGTATAGGTGGCCCAGCGACCAGCAGGAATTCCATCGGCTCTGGCTCCTTGCCATAGCATCCGGCATTTCCGGGTGGAGCTGGCACGCGTCCACAGGGGTTTTCCCGGGGTCCCCCGGTTTTTCTCAAAGCCAAATACGCTCTACATCATAGACCACCCAAACTCAAGTCTGTTCTACTAGACATCTCGCTCTAAGGGAGTTCATCTTGGCCTTAGCTGCAGGGGAGCCTTGAGACCGCCCTGAGCTCAATCTCGCCTCGCCCCGCAAAGGGAGGGAGCCCTGGACTCGAGGATCCCTTGAGCTCAGGGCTCTCTCTCCCGGGACAGCATGCCAAACAAGCTTTGTAAGTCATGAGCTATGTGTGAACTCTTGAAATATTGCAATGCATTCGGATCAAAAGAGGATAAATTGCAAGTCCACCCTGTGGAGCTCCCGACAAACAGTTTTGGTGAAAACAAAACAGTTGAGGTGCACATTTAATTCTGCAGTGAGTTGGGCAGCTGTGGTGGTTTTATGTGTTTTGGATACAGTCCTGGTTAGCGCCCGGACATCCCTTTCGGACAGCTTCCTCTCCAACACTAAATTGGCCAGTGTTTCAGTTTCATTGACATGACAGCATTTTTATTATGTAAACTGCTGCTGTGACCCAGCCCTGGATAAACGATTGAAAATGTGTGTTTTACAATCGTCATTTACAACAAACTAAATATATTTTTTACTACAAACTAAAATAACTTCACCAGTGAAACTTAAGTGAACTACTCCAGTGTCTGTGTGCAAGCAGAGATGTTGTATAGACTCACTGTAGTGGACGATGTCCTGCATCTTTTTCCAGACTCTGTATGTCAGGTTCCCCAAGTAGCGAGACACCTGAATCAAAGCTCCAGAAGGCGTCTGTGGATCCGGCTGTGAGATCTGGACTCTGGAAGAACATTCAGGAGTCAGAACTGCAGTGGCTTTGGCTTCAGAAGCAGAGAGAGCAGGGACACCAGCAGATCACTCACCTTTCCATTGAGACTGGAAACTCCTGCAGAACAAACACACAACTGATCATCAAGAGCTCAATCCATCATCAATCAATCAATCACTGATCTGAAATCAGACCTTTAGAAAGCAGACGTCATTGGCTTTCAGCATCTCCTCCGTGTCTTTGATTGTGTGTGAAAGAGCTGAGATGTGTGTGTTCATCTCCTCCAGCTTCTCCTTCATCACCTGCTTCTTCTGCTCCTCTTCCTCCCTCAGTGCAGTGATTGTAGCTTCTTCTTCATCTCGGAGAAACTGATGAAGCTTCTCAAACTCATGTTTAACCAGATTCTCTGTGTGCTCAGCTTGAGTCTGAAAGAAAAAGAGAAAAAGAGTCAAAACACAACATCACTTTATAAATATACACATAAATAAACTCAAATATATAAAAGACCCAGAAGCCTAATGATGTTTATCATTAGCAAAGTCATAACCAGAATTCAATTAAACTAATTATAAGAAGTCATAATTGTGTCTCCTGCCGCTGAAATGAAAATGACTCTTGATTCTGTTTCTCACCTTGATGTGTTGAACGGTTTTCTCAAACTCTGCTTTAATTCTTTCATTGTGTTTGAGTTTCTCCTGTAAAGACTTCAGTGCTGTATTGAGCTCCTCCTAGAATTGAACAATTAAAAACAAATATAAAAACACAAAAATCACTGTGAAGAGAAGTAACTACTGTGACATGATGTGATTTATTCTAGCATTATTTAATTAAACAATACAATTATTCAATTCTTTCTAGGCATGTAATTTCAAATTCTCCAAATCTGCATCTATAATGTTGTACAATAGTGAGAATTGTATTTTAAAATATAATGCAAAGGAAATGCCTCATATTATATGCATTTGGGGATAGCTTTTGCTGTTTGTAACACATTACTTTAAGCACCACGTCCCACTATTAATTAATTACTGGCTCATTATCTGCTAATTTTTAATTTTTTTTCCCCTCTCTGCTGTCTCCACTGGCTTGCATGGTTCGGGATCTATAGAGCTGCGCATCGTTGGATTTGCTCTTCAGTATTTGGACTCTCAGTAGTGATTATTAAACCACACTGAACTGAGCTCAACTGAACTGAACTTAAACTCTGAAATCTGAACTACACTGTTCCAATTTACTATGATCTTCTATGTGAAGCTGCTTTGACACAATCTACATTGTAAAAGCGCTATACAAATAAAAGTGAATTGAATTGAATTAATTATTAATATGTTAGCTATTTATTAGTGTTTCTAAAGCACCTACTCAACACAATATTACTTTACATCACTAATCCTACTGAATACCTAAACTCACTTAGCATGAGATGTGCACAAAATCAGCATGGGGGCAAATACTTTTTCACCGCACAATGTTTGTCATATGAAGATGAGTAAAAAGGCAGAGAGAAATTATGAATGTGTTGATACCTTTAACATATTACTGTTCTTATTAATGAAGAGACTCTTGTCTTACCTTGTATGAAGAAACCACTTCACTGATGGGTCTGAATTTGTGATTGTCGTGTTGTTTGGAGTCTCTGCACACTAAACACACAGGTTGTTTGTCCTCCAGACAGAAGAGTTTGAGTTTCTCACTGTGTAAACTGCAGATCTCCTCTGATCCTGATGAACATCTCTCATTTCTCTCCTTCAGGAACAACTCACACAGGTTTTTTAACACTAGATTACATGGAGGTTCTTCTTTTGATGATCTTCTCCTACAAACAGGACACTCCTGAGTTGTCTTGGTTCTCCAGAACTGTTGAAGACACTCTTTACAGAAACTGTGACTGCATGATAAAACTACAGGATTCTTGAAGATATCACAGCACACGGGACAAGAAAGTTCTTCTGCAGAAACATTTACTGAAGCCATTTTCACCGTTTGAGCTCCAGAAATCTGAACCTTACTTTCACTTTCTGAATGACGGTTTCTAAAGAACGAATCAAAAAGATCTGCTGTGTGTTTAGAAACTCACTTAAATCCTTGAAAGTGTTTGTCTTCCTCATCTGCTAATTTCTGAATCTTTTTTAAAGTCCAGAATAGAAATGAAGAGAGTCAGTGTGTCAGAAAGCAGAAATAGTAAGTCAGTCTCTTCCTGATCAGAGCTGTAAGAGGGAGGAGCTTCTGATCTCCTTTAGGTGTGTGATAAAACAGGACAGAAAACAATATCAGATATGCAGGTTATATTTGATCAAAATGCATTACAAATTAACTTGTAATGAATCTCTTTCAAACATTGTGCTTAAATGAATATTTAAAAAAGACTACAACAAAAAGTTGGCAAGTTCAGTCAACAAAATAACAATTCTTGTTTATTTCTGAAGCAGTTTTACAATGTAGATTGTGTCAAAGCAGCTTAACAGAAGTTCTAGTAAACCCAAACTGTGTCAGTTCAGTTTTCAGAGTTGAAGTTCAGTTTAATTCAGTTCAGTGTGGTTTAAATTTCACTGCTGAACATCCAAACACTCAAGAGCAAATCCATCGATGCGCAGCTCCACGAGTCCCAAACCAAGCAAGCCAGTGGCGACAGCGGTGAGGGAAAAAAACTTCACCAAACACAAATAAATAACGCTAATGTTGTTTTGAAGTCATACTTACATGTTATTTCAGACCGAATATTCAAAGTACAAGGGAAAAGAAAATAGGAAGCATGTCACAAGTTGTCACTGAAAGAACGTGCGAACATGAAACCAACTTAATTTTAGTAAAATTGACAATCTCATTTTGACCAAGTATGACTAAAATGAAGACCTCATAATAATACAGTTATAAATTATATGCTCTTTGTAAAAAAATTAACAAGTGAAATGAACATCCCTGATATTGGCCATTACATTACCACATCATACACGGGTAAACATTAGCCAAGAGACCGTCAACGAACCATAAACGGTCAAGATCTTTCATATATTTTGCAAATAACTTCTGTCTTCATCATCCAGAAGATAAGAGTGGAAGAAACCTTTTTAACTGCCTTTGAATTAGTTTTCACTGAGAGCGCTCTAAAAGTGCTGATTTTACCTTTTGTTACGTTGGTAATAATCACATCCCCATTTATTTACACTTCCCACTGTTTACACACAGCACTTTTCCATGACAACACCGCCCTCTACAGGATGGAAGTAGAAGTGTCAGCGATTGGAGGATTTAAAGGTCACCAAAATTAAGGGATTTTGACCTGGTTTATTTGCTTCATTAATAAGCCCAAAAGATAAGGTTAACAATGAAAAGGGGAAAAAAACACCATTCATTCATTATTTTGCCAATGAACCCAAGTCTCATTACATACTATACACAAATTAAACTCTTACCTGTTATATACGGGCAAAATCCTGTGAAATATTGACTTGTTATGGAACTTTTAGTATATAATATTTATTTATTTAGAAATGAAAACACTATCCCTCCTGTGAGATATTTATTCCTGTTCAAATATTTGTTAAGTGATATTTAATGGAGCAAGTACATTTCCACAGTATTTCCTATTATATTTTTTCTTCAAATTTTTCTTTTTATTTCATAGAAAGACCTAATTGTTTCATTTTTGGCTAGGATAAAAGCAGTTTAAAATTTGTGAAAAACATTTTTAGGTCAATATTATTTGCCCCCTATAGCAATATTTATTTTGGATTGTCTACAGAACTAACCATCGTTATACAATGACTTGCCGAATTACCCTAACTTGCCTAATTAACCTAGTTAAGTCTTTAAATGTCACTTTAAGCTGAATACTAGTATCTTGAAAAATATCTTGTCAAATATTATTTAATGTCATCATGGCAAAAATCAGTTATTAGAAATGAGTTATTAAAACTAGGTTTAGAAATGTGTTATGAAAATCTCTCCTTTAAACAGAACTTGGGGAAAAACTATAAAAGAATTCAAATTTAACAGGAGGGCTAATAATGCATACATAAAAGCTAAAGTATGATCCATGCTAACACAATGTTTCAACATGAAGCCATAGTTGTGTGTCACACTCCTGGTTTTACTCTACTCTCCTATCAATGTAGACAAAAAAGAAAAAGAGAGCTCACCGCTCACCGATCCAAACTCCTTCTCATGTTCGCGGGACAGAATGTCTTTGTAAAGAATCTCGGCTTCTTTACATTTGCCTCGTCTGATCTAGCAGTGTGTCTGGAAAAATAAGGAATATTTCTATATATTTATAATATTTCCATTCCCTATATAAGGTCATTCAGTGAAGAATAAATGGTGAAATTTGAGTTTGAGTCGACTCACATTTTACAAAAGCTACATACATTTCTTTACAAAAAACTGCACACTGTAAAAAAAACCCTTTAAATTAACAGCTAGTTTGTATATTTTGAAACAGAAAATACTGATTTATTTACTTACATACTGTATTTACTTAATGCTTTTTAATTGCATTATGGCACCTTGATATCTTTCTCTAAAAATGTGGATGTTTAAAACTTGTGACTTTTAGTACTAAAAAAATGATATTAGGTAAAAGTACCATTAAGTGCAAGTAGAGTAAAAGTGTCTGTTGTAAATGTTACTCAGAGTATGAGTAAAAAAGTAGCCCTTTTAAAAGTACTTAAGAGTAGTGTATTGAGTATTGCGCTGTACAAAGCTGATGCATTTACATGTCATTTGTGCAGGGTTGTGTAAACGTAACATTCTGTAGTGCTTTCAGTTATTGTTTAAAGCCATTTCAGTCATCATACAGTAAACATCCGTCATCCTCTCATCAGTCACATGCAGAAATGATCTCTCGGTCATTGTTTGCAAAGATTTTGTATATCTTCTTAGCCACTTTTAATGTTTCCAAATGGTTTGCAGCAATTAGAATGCGTCCATGTCTTTAGGTAGCTGATTCGTTGATTTTCCTTCGGCTTAGTCTGTATTTTAGAGGTCGCCACAGTGGAATTAACCGCCAACTGCCAACTAAACTGCAGATGTTTTACTGTACACAGCAGATGCCCTTCCAGACACAACCCAATACTGGGAAACACCCATACTGTACACTCTCACATTCACACACACTTATACACTACGACCAATTTGGTTTATTCAATTCACCTATGGCGCATGTGTTTGGACTGTGGGGGAAACTGAAGCACCCGGAGGAAACCCATGCCAACACGGAAACTCCACACAGAAATGCCAAATGACCCAGCCGAGACTTAAACCAGCGAACTTCTTGCTGTGAAGCAACAGCGCTAACATGAATAATGATGTATTAATATGCAATTTAAACATGTCTTTATTATGAATTAATGATGAGATCAGGCACAGACTAATTATGAACTAACTTTAACTTCAACATGAGTTCATGTGTGAATAACAGCTACCTTAATTACTTGTTGGTACATGTTTGATAATTAATGTATGATCATAAAGCTAAATGTAACCAACATGAACTTGTGAGCTGTTAATGTATAATTATGTCATGACTTTACCTGGAGGGGCACATCATCATTAACTCATCATCTACTCATTAACTGTAAACTGTTCATGTTGATGTTGATAAAACACCTTGGTTCAGCAGGCACAGGAGGGTTATACACCCACTGTGGGTCAGGAGGCTCTGGTTCAAAAAGCACTGGCAGTTCAGCTAACCCCAGTGGGTCAGGAGGCTTGGGTTCAGGAGACATTGGGAGTTCATTTAACCCCAGTGGGTCGGGAAGCTTTGGATGAGGAGACACTGGCAGTTCATTTAATCCCAGTGGGTCAGAAGGTTTTGGTTCAGGAAGCACTGACAGTTTATTTAACCCCAGTTGGTCAGGAGGCACTTGCAGTTTGTATAACCCCAGTGGGTCAGGAGGCTTTGATTCAGGAAGCAATGAAGGGTCATATGACTCTGGCGGCACTGGATAGTCACACGGCTCAAGTCACATGGCTGTGGTGGCCATTCGTGGGACTCATGAGGATCTGGTGCCTGCCAATCGGCGGATTCAGGACGATCTGGTGCCACTGGAGAATCTGGCAGCTCTGAAGGATTTGGAAGCTCTGGAAGTGATGGAGGATCTGGCAGCTCTGGCAGTGATGGAGGATCTGGCAGCTCTGGCAATGACAGAGGATCTGGCAGCTCTGGCAATGACAGAGGATCTGGCAGCTCTGGCAGTGACGGAGGATCTGGCAGCTCTGGCAGTGACGGAGGATCTGGCAGCTCTGGTAGTGAAGGAGGATCTGGCAGCTCTGGTAGTGATGGAGGATCTGGCAGCTCTGCTAGTGAAGGAGGATCTGGCAGCTCTGGCAGTGATGGAGGATCTGGCAGTGATGGAGGATCTGGCAGCTCTGGTGGTGATGGAGGATCTGGCAGCTCTGGTAGTGAAGGAGGATCTGGCAGCTCTGGTAGTGATGGAGGATCTGGCAGCTCTGGTAGTGATGGAGGATCTGGCAGCTCTGGTAGTGATGGAGGATCTGGCAGCTCTGGTAGTGAAGGAGGATCTGGCAGCTCTGGCAGTGATGGAGGATCTGGCAGCTCTGGCAGTGATGGAGGATCTGGCAGCTCTGGTGGTGATGGAGGATCTGGCAGCTCTGGTAGTGAAGGAGGATCTGGCAGCTCTGGTGGTGATGGAGGATCTGGCAGCTCTGGTAGTGATGGAGGATCTGGCAGCTCTGGTAGTGATGGAGGATCTGGCAGCTCTGGTAGTGATGGAGGATCTGGCAGCTCTGGTAGTGATGGAGGATCTGGCAGCTCTGGTGGTGATGGAGGATCTGGCAGCTCTGGTAGTGATGGAGGATCTGGCAGCTCTGGTAGTGATGGAGGATCTGGCAGCTCTGGTAGTGATGGAGGATCTGGCAGCTCTGGTAATGATGGAGGATCTGGCAGCTCTGGTAGTGATGGAGGATCTGGCAGCTCTGGTAGTGATGGAGGATCTGGCAGCTCTGGTAGTGATGGAGGATCTGGCAGCTCTGGTAGTGATGGAGGATCTGGCAGCTCTGGTAGTGATGGAGGATCTGGCAGCTCTGGTTGTGATGGAGGATCTGGCAGCTCTGGTAGTGATGGAGGATCTGGCAGCTCTGGTAGTGAAGGAGGATCTGGCAGCTCTGGTAGTGATGGAGGATCTGGCAGCTCTGGTAGTGATGGAGGATTGGCAGCTCTGGTAGTGATGGAGGATCTGGCAGCTCTGGTAGTGATGGAGGATCTGGCAGCTCTGGTAGTGATGGAGGATCTGGCAGCTCTGGTTGTGATGGAGGATCTGGCAGCTCTGGTAGTGAAGGAGGATCTGGCAGCTCTGGTAGTGATGGAGGATCTGGCAGCTCTGGTAATGATGGAGGATCTGGCAGCTCTGGTAGTAATGGAGGATCTGGCAGCTCTGGTAGTGATAGAGGATCTGGCAGTGGTGGAGGATCTGGCAGTGATGGAGGATCTGGTGGTAATGAAGTGCTAGTGATCATCTGTAGAACCTGTAGGTTGGTGGCAGCCATCTTGAGAGTTTGTAAGTAATCGGTGGCCATCCTGAATACTTCTTGAACGCTGTTGGACTGGACAGCGGGCTCTGGCACCTCAAGTGGTTATGGCCCTTCTTGTTGTTCAGCAGGTGGCAATACATGGACTGGAATTTTGATTGGAACTCTGACATGAGGATACTCTGGACATGAAACAATCTTGTGAACACTGGGACTGGCTGCGGCCATCTTATAAGTTGGCTATGGCTTGGACTGGTGAAATGGAGGCAGGAATATATGAGAGGCCAGCATAATATTATTAGCATGGAGAACAGCAACCCCCGGCGTTAGCATGTCTAGCTGTTCTTTGCCCCCCCAAAACTCACATACATAAGTTCCGATGGTGTCTCTTCCCTGCTTGAGTTTGTATAGTTAATTTGCTAGATCCATGTTGAATAGTTATATGTAATGCTTGTGGATTGGTGAAGCTCAACAACGTAGTTGCAGATCCAAATGCAGCATTTATTTAACAAAGTGGTGATACAAGCAATGATCATATCAGGTGCAAAACAGTATCATAAGGGTTATCCAAAGTCATAGTCAAACAGGCAAAAGGTCAGGCTATGTGACTAGGGATCAATAGACTGAAGAGCAAGGCAAGGCTGAATGTGTGTAGGTGTGTTTGTTACAGGATCAGAGAAAGACACTGTTCCTCTGCCACAATCCAGATCAACTCTCACACGCTTAAGAGCCTCAACAGTAAAGCCACAGCCTACAGCAGTATTATACCGCACACTCCAGACACCGGTGTTAAAGAAACCACATCCCTTCCTTTGTTTTGATACTGTAGTTACTCCAAGAATCCAGTATTCTCTCTCTTTGATCTCCCCATCCCAGCAGTGTTTTCCTGAGGTAAAACCCTCTGAACCCAAAACACACTCATGCCAGTCAAATCTCTCTCGATTATCAGGAACAGACAGATCTTTACCGCTGCATTTGACACTGGTCAGATCATCAGACAGGACGAGACGTGGATGAGCAGTGTTTATGTTACCGGCTCCAGACCTAGGGGAATCTGGACCGGCACAAGCCAAATCACGCACAAAACTGTGAATGATAAGGAGACAGACACGTTATAGCATTGCTCGAGTGCAGTTTAATATATCAAAGATAATTACTTTTTTTTTTTTTAAAGCTTACACATTGTACACAGTGTTCCAGAATAAAACCAAACGTATATCAATAAGATAAAAGTCAAATGTGTCATGGATATCAATACATCATGCAATATCAATACACAATATCAATACACACTCAATGCAATGTAACTAGATTTTCTTTGTGAACAAAAGGCATTAATACATTGAACAAAAATACTTTATACACTTGAATACACTCCTTAGAATACAGTATTGGTCTTACTTTGAGATACTCAAGGAATATTACAAGAATTATTAAAATAATACATTTCTTACTCCATCTATAACTACTGGTATAAATGCAAAAATGATGCTAATCATCATAATTAATTCAATGTAACATTTTCTTTCACGACATTTCCAATTTACATTACATCAGCATTTATATTAACACTTGTTAATATGTTTATGAGAAATACCAACAATTTAGGATTAAATAAATTTCACTTTTACTCATTTAATAACCCTAAGTTATTGAGAAAGCCAATTATGATGTTATAAAACCAAAAATCCAGCATTAAAACATTAAACTCATACTATCACTTATTACTATTGTGTTACTATACAGCGTTATGCTTTCACAAACATTTTAGAAGAGAATCAATATAAAAATATGCCCCATATTAACCTAATCTGGCTGACATTCCTAACAAATGTAACAATTACAACAATTACTTAACATGAAAGTGTTTAGAAAAGGATCTAATGCATATTTCTGAATGCATACATCACTACATGCTCCGTTCACATCATTTGAGTTAACCAGTAACATTAGCTTCGGCTGCTTTTGCTAACCACGAGTGGCTATAACGTTTACGATCTAATTAAACCAAAAACGGATCAATTCATAGAATTAACACCTTCTAACATATTTTCCTAACCTTTCTTTAGAGTAAAGATGATAAATATTTCACACAAACCACTTTAAATAAGTGTTTTTCCACACCTGTGAATGATAAGGAGACAGACACGTTATGGCATTGCTCGAGTGCAGTTTAATATGACCTCGAGCTGCCGGTCTCCTAGGTCAGTGTTTCCCAACCCTGTTCCTGAAGGCACACCAACGGTCCACATTTTCAACCTCTCCCTAATCAAACACACCTGAATCATATTATCATAACATCAGAAGAGACTCCAAAACCTGAAGTTAATGAGTCAGATAATGGAGACATCCAAAATATGTACTGTTGGTGTGCCTCCAGGAACAGGGTTGGGAAACACTGTCCTAGGTAACCCACTAACGCGCCACACTGCCCTCTACAGGTGTGGTGATGAGCTACATGAATCATTTCATTTACTCATAAGAACTAGAACAGGAATAAAACAAAAAAATGAGGTAAAGGGTGCGGGGTTAACTTTTTCTTTTAATCACATTATATAAAATAATATCCCTCTATCCGTCACATTTAGATCCAGAATGACAGGAGCTGAAGAGACACAATCAACAGCTGCTTTTATTCTGATGTTCATATAATGATATGGAGTGAACAAACACAGAATATTATGAATTGTGACACTCGTCCTGTTGATCAAACATATCAGACATTGCCAGCAGCTAGCTCTCTGCAGCTCACACATGGTGGCCCAATGAAGCTAAGCAGGGTTGTGCATGGTTAGTACCTAGATGGGAAACCACATGGGAAAATTAGGTTTCTCAAGGAAGAGGGGTTAGTGAGGCCAGCAGGGGGTGCTTATCGTGCTGTATGTGTGGGATCTAATGCCCCAGCATAGTGAAGGAGACACTATATTGTCAGTGAGTGCCGTCTTTTGAATGGAATGTTAAACCGAGGTCCTGACCCTTTATGGTCATTTAAAATCCTTGGATATCCTTCAAAAAGTGTAAGGGTTTAAACTCAGTGGCCTGGCCAAATTGGCCAACTTGATTGTTACTTACAACAAACTACTCCGGTGAAATCCTGTCTGTTTGGGCAGAGATGTTAAGACTCTGTTAAGACACTGTAGTGGACGATGTCCTGCATATTCTTCCAGAGTCTGTATGACCTCCTTGAAGTTGGCACCCCACAAAAACAAATAATCCCCAAAACTATGTTATTCGTTTGTGCTGATTTGTGCCGCAAAAAACGGACGTTTGTGCTGGTTTGGAGTCTGAGATATTAAGCATTATTTTTTGACCGTGTGACGTCACTTTCCACCCCATGTTGCTCAAATGACTTCAAATCAGCCCAGGTCATTTGTGCTCGATTTGTGCTGGTTTGTGCCGTTAAAACAATCACGGTATCTGTTTTCCTCATTTAGATACAAGCAAAATATTTCGGGAGCCATGACGTCACTCTCCACTCCAGGTTGTCTAAATCACACCAAACTGGTGTCATCCGTTTGTGCTGTTAAAATAAACACTTTATCTGTTTTTATTGTTTAGATATTGCCTCGCAGATGGGGCGCAGATTGTCACTCTGCGCCCCATTATTTCCTCTAAATCGGACAAAACAGGTGTCATATTCGTTTGTGCTGGTTTGTGCCGTTAAATAAACACTTCTGTTCTCGTTGTTTAGATACAACCAAAATATTTGGTTAGATTTGTGCCATTGTACCGTGGAAATGAACATGAGATATTTATATTCATGCACAAATACGTTACTTTCATTAGCTTACAAATTGTGCTGGTTTGTGCTGCAAAAAATATTATTTGTAGGCCTAAAAATAATATTAGATCATTTAGAGGTCTCTCGATCCCAGTTGCTCCATATTTACTAAAATAGTCTCGTTTGTGTGCGTTTCATTTGTCCTGGATTGTACTTTCGTTAGTGCTGCTTCTTTTACTAAAATATTGAATATTGAATTAAAGATAATGACATCACCAGCCAGGGGCGCCTGCAGGATTTTATTCCAGCTCCGTCCCCTTCATCCAATCATGTCAAGAACTGACAACTGATGCTTA
Organism: Danio aesculapii; assembly: GCF_903798145.1. Taxonomy (NCBI): domain Eukaryota; kingdom Metazoa; phylum Chordata; class Actinopteri; order Cypriniformes; family Danionidae; genus Danio; species Danio aesculapii. The sequence goes on along the minus strand of NC_079437.1, from coordinate 2,397,995 downwards.
CTGTCAAAGGCTACATTATTTAAGGGCATTCGTTACGAAATAATTTGTTTCCTTTTTAATTTTAATATTTCATTGAAATCTGAATGTAATACAAGCACATCAGCATCAAGGAAAAATCAGGCGCAAGACGTAATCTTTATGACATTAAAAAAATTGCAAATATATGACAGAAGATTGTGATACAATAGTGAGGCATTAATTAAATTCTTACTTTCCACTGACCGGAAATCATCCACCCGCACAGTTGGGCTCAAACTAAAATATAAAAAATATCTTTTGAAAGGAATTTCGTATATAGTTTGTCTCTTTAAAAGCCGCTTTTCCACTATCGTGCTGGACCGGTTTTTTATGCTGAACAGGGTCATATGGGAACTTTGACAACAAATGCACATTCAAAGCACTTGTTTTAGCTCAGGGCAAAATATAGTGCTTTTCATGAGTGCTTGGTCAGAGCACAGTTCAGATCACTCCTTATCCCGGTGCTGTTCAACACATACACAGTTTCACACCACAGATCGTTCTGCTTATCAATTGTCTTGGTTTCAGTGACTCTAAACATCTCATATGGAGGAATCAGCACCTCTTTCTCATGATTAAGCTTGGAATGATTCGTAATTTCAGCACCTTCACAGGTGTGAATCTCAAAACAAGATTTATTTCCAAAAAACGTTGCCTTTCTCCGATTGTAAGAGGAAGATGCAAATGAGCCAAAACGAACAGTGTTGTTGAGAAGTTCAAACTTTGATTTTGTACTACGAAAGGTATCAAAGCATCTATTTTGTGTTGTTTTCAGAATCTGTAAGGCCTCTGTTAACAGAAAGTGAAGTGAATACCAGCCGTATTTCCCAATGGTGTAGTTTTCCCTGCCAGAACGAGTGGCATTATTGAAATCACGAAACACTTTATCACCAGTGTACATATAGATGGCAAATGAATGATCAATTGTCAAGTTATTTTCTGGCATTTTAGAATGGTTTTCAGCCTCTCTCCAAGCATCTTTGAAATTAAATTCAGAGCTACTGAGTTCCTTCGGCAGATATTTTGTTTTCACCAAAGCTGTCATGTTGTCTGTGCATCCATCATACTGATCATCAACTGAATTCAGAGCCATATCCAGAGGATATTCAACAGCAGCTGCTGTGTGATCCTGCAGTAAAAGGAATCATAATGATCAGATCATCAGTGTTGATGTGTAATAATATTGATACTAGAACACAAGCTCACCTGCAGAGCAGCTACAATGAGGAGAAGAGCTTCAATAGTCATCTTTATTCAGTCTAATACCGGACATAAAGATGAACAGATGCTGAAACACAACAGGATTTCAGATATAGTTGAAGGTAAATTGATTTGTCCTCCTGTGAAATTTTTATTCTTTTTCATAGATTTTCCTACATTGTAAAATGCAATTGTTGTTTCAACTTAAAAAAGTAAGTGGTTATGCTGCTTTAAAATATTAAGTTTTCTTCACTTAAATAGATGACAGGAGTTGACAATACAAGTGTAATAGACGTGGTCTAAGTTTAGTTAACTTAAACAGATAAAGTGTAATTAAGAATTATGGGTAACACTTTATTTTGATAGTCCATACGTTGAATTAGGTTACATTGCATCTACAGTACATGCCAACTCATTCTCATTAGAATATAATTAGACTGTTAGGTTGGGGTTAGGGTAAGTTGACATGTACAGTACTTGCAAAGTTTCTTATAGTTCAATTCAATTCAATTCACCTTTATTTGTATAGCGCTTATACAATGTAGATTGTGTCAAAGCAGCTTCACATAAAAGGTAATAGTAAATAGGAACAGTGTAGTTCAGTTTGTAGTGTTTAAGTTCAGTTCAGTTTAGCTCAGTTCAGTGTGGTTTAATAATCACTACTGAGAGTCCAAATATTGAAGAGCAAATCCAACGATGCGCAGCTCTACAGATCCCGAACCATGCAAGCCAGTGGCGACAGCGGAGAGGGAAAAAAAACTACACTAAAGGCGGAAGTGAAGAAAAAAAACCTTGAGAGAAACCAGGCTCAGTTGGGCACGATCATTTTAATTTCTCCGCTGGCCAAACGTCTTGTGCAGAGCTGCAGTCTCAGTGGCGGAGGCTGGAAGCTGGCCTCAGCGAAGACTCGTCTGTCTCTGGAGCGTCACAGGAATCAGTCTCATGTATTATAGTCAGTTAAAAGTCTGTTGAAGGATCAGTATCAGCAGATATTAAGCAGACAGTCTATTAATACTGACATGGACCATCAAAATAAAGTGTAATCGAATTATGTTGACAGCACTTCATAATTCAAGTGTAATGGACATGGTTTAAGTTTAGTGAACTTAAATATTGAAGTTGTCTTAACTCATGTTAAAGTTGTCAAAGAAGATTATTTAATCATACAAGTGGGAAACACCCATAAACTCTGTCATTCACACTGACACATACAGCCGATTTTGTTTATTAAATTACATTAAATTAAATTAATTATATGACATTTATTTCATTTAAAATTATTTGTTTTCATTTGCACATATTTGTACTATTTAAAGCTCATGCTTGAAGCAGTTAAATAATATATACAGCTAAATTATATATAATATATACAGCACCGTTCATTACATTTTTTTTTATAAAAACATAAAAAAAGTTTGTGTCTGTTTTGTGACATCTTTTAGTATTATATATAATACATTTTTTGTTCTGCCAGTTCTCCCAGGCAGGGTTTTATTTAGTTTTATTTAGTTAATTTTAGTTTTTGGATTTCTGTGCATTAGAAAGAAGTTCTTTCAGAAAAAGAACAGTTCTTTGAAGAATTATTTGTTTTTATTCTGTCTATTCAGTGTCCTTCAACACGAGCGATGATGGTGATGGGGGTTCATAATGTTCACAATGGTATATTCTTAGTTGTTGGTTTAACCATGGATGAGGTAATGGCTGTTGTGTTATTTTCTTTTCAATGGCGTTTCTTGTTACATGTTCAAAACCATCAACCAATATTGCATATCCATAATTATTATAATGGATATAATTAAACAATACTTACACTATAACGTAAATTAGAAGTGTAATGTAAAAAAAAAAGTTATTTTTACACTATTTTGAATTTTACTCGTTTACAGATACAAATACTCCCCCCCCCCCCCCCCCTACAAATACAGGTTCAAATACCGGCTGCTCTGCATATATATATATATATATATATATATTCATTCATTTTCTTTTCGCATTATTCTTTTTATATATCAGGGGTGGCCACATCAGAATGAACCACCAACTTATCCAGCATATGTTTTACGCAGCAGCTGCAACCCAGCACTGGGAATCACCCATAAACTCTTGCATTCACACACACACACACACACACACACACACACACACACACACACACACACACACTATGGCCAATTAGTTTATTCAATTCACCTATAGTGCATGTTTTTGGACTTGCGGGGGAAACCGGAGCACCCAGAGGAAACCCATGTCAACATGGGGAGAACATGCAAACTTCACACAGAAATGCCAACTGACCCAGCCAGGGCTCAAACTAGCAGACTTCTTGCTGTGAGGCGATCGTGCTTCCCACTGTGACGCCCATATGAATTTCGCTTTAAGCTGAACAACAGTATTTCGCAAAATATCTAGTAAAATATTATATAAAAAATACTGTCATCATGGCAAAGGCTGCTAAGCCAGTCGTTTTGACTAAAGAAAGTTTATATATTATAAAGATACCTGGGTCTTTTTGCCTGTTGAGTTGTGTTTTCCTGGAGTTCAGAAGCAACGATGAGATGAGGAGATCTGGAGTCAGCTGCACGTCACCAGTTGACAACAGCGCTCTTGGAGAGCTGGCTTTTATATTGGTCTTAATGTGTGTGTGTGTGTGTGTGTGTGTGTGTACATACGTGTGTTTAGTCAAATGAGCAAGACAAGAAGGCAGTGCTATTTAACATCACATCAGCAAACAGCTATAACTATACTTGACGCTATTAAATAGATCAAAAATTTCACCACTACCTTCTCATGCCTACACTGTAAAAATGTTTCTTGGGGTTTTTGCCTAGTTTTTAGTCTAAATTACCTGGAAATGGCATAACTTTATGCACCAATACTTCAAATAAGTTAAACATATTTCTCTGATTAGCATAAAGAATATCACTAAAGACCGATGCTTCTCCACCACCACGGCCAGTCTGACGACTGCTTGCTGCATGCTGGCACATGCTTATAGTTTTATCCTGAATGAGTGGCTTCATTTAAACTAATATAGTGAGGAAGTGGTCCAGAAATTATAGTCTGCTATGATCTGAATCGCCGATGATTGCGATGTCACGTCCCGTCTCGTGGAGCGGGGGCAAAGACGTCCTCTGTGGGCATCGCAAACAACAGAGGCGGCGGCAGAGGTGAGCACCTTCCCCGGGTCCACCCAGGGGTCACAGTAGCCCAGCCTTGGTGTAAACGACACCTGGATGAACCGTGTCCCTGGTGCGCTGGGCCTTGACAGAGAAATACACGGGCTTGAGGTGGAAGGAGTGTTGAGATTGCACCGCACACTTACCTCAGATGAGCAAGCCACAGCCCGGGAGACATCAAGCAAGGCCCGTTGTTCCCGGAGCTGTGCTCGTTTCATCTTGAGGTCACGGATCTGTGCTTCCACTGCCTCCAGCTGCAACTCCAATGCCTCCATCGATGCTTCTCCTGCACTCAAGGATAGTCACACAAGCAACATTATACAGGGTGAAGAGCCAAGACAGTAAGTGAAAGAAGCTGATACCCATCCGGCACTTCAACGGTGATTCAACATTCTATCAACATCAGGTCTATGATTGGATCAACGTTGAATTACCTTTCGATTTTGCAAATTGGATCAACGTTGATACTTTGATGTTGTTTCACCATCGTACATTTCAATGTAAGTTAAATAGAAATTCAAGAGTTCACACTTAGCTCACGATTTATATATAGCTTGTTTGGCGTGCTGTCCCGGGAGAGAGCCCTGAGCTCAAGGGATCTTCGAGCCCAGGGCTCCCTCCTTTCACAGGGCGAGGGGAGATTGAGCTCAGGTCGATCTGAAACTCCCCCGCTGGTGAGGCCAAGGTGAACTTCCTGAGAGTAAGACATTAGAAAAAAGATTTGGGCTTATTTTATCTATAATATAGAGCACATTTGGATGGTGGGAGGAAACCGGGGAACCTGGGGGAAACCCACGCGGACACGGCGAGAACATGCAAACTCCATAAAGAAATACCAGATGGCCCAGTGAAGACCCAACGCCATTGGTATTCTTGCTGTGAGGCAACAGTGCTAGTCACTGGGCCACCGTGCCGCCCATTCGGGATAAAGGTGGAAGAAGGGGAGGAGGAGGGTTTTTTTCAGACGAAGATAGCTGTAGAGAGGAAATGATGATATATATATAGTGACTTGGGATCCTTTGATTGGAGGATTATGATTAGCTAATGTGAACCAGCTGGGTCAATCATGAGCACATGCTCCTCTCGAAATTAATTATATAACACAAAGTCCAATTTATTCAATACACACCACAATATTTCATTTATTCTAAATATACAGCAATATTTACAGCATACAATCGTTCATTAAAACCATCTATACATGCAGTACACTCAAATACACAAAAAGGCATTTAAATGGTAACTTTTAATAAGGTTTCATGAGTTGAAGTTAGTTCATATTTACTGACATGGACTAAGAATGAATACTTGTACAGCATTTATTAATCGTTTAATTAATTTAAATATGTCCTAATGCTTTATTAAAATCAAAATGTTTGCTTGTTAACATTAATGCACTGAGCTGACATGAGCTGTATTTTCTTTATATGAAAGATGTTTTAAATGTATTGTTCTTTGCTCGTGTTAGTAGATAGTTAGTAGCTCTCTCTCATTCACACATATAAACACACACACACACACCCCGCAAGCACGCGCGCACAAATTACCGACCGCTCCCGCGCTTTATTCGGAAATGTATCCCCTCGCCTCCCTCAACATAGTAAGCTGCGGTGACGTACTTTCTGCAATGACGTGGAGAGCGAGATGCACTCAATGTTACGCTGCATGATTTTTTTAATTAGCCTACATTAGTAACAGTTAATTTTGTTATGGTATGAACTTTAATCCTAGAAAAGGCAAAACTAATAAATAAAATAAGACCTTTGTAATGAAAACCAAGACTTTGTATACCAAATTCAAGGCTATTAAGACCTTAATTTGAGATTATCAAATTTAAGAGTTTGTCAATGCTTTTAAGACCCCGCGGGTACTCTGCTGATAACCTGAACCTAATGTTCAGTGGAAATGTTTAATTTAAGGTTCCCACTTATATACACGTTGATCAGTTTAAGATAACATTTCTACAATTGAGTTTTTAATAGATTTAAAAGTGCACTTGTATGAATGCCTTCATTATTGATCAAGTGGTAGAGGTTGAAATGACATTTAGAATGTAAGAAATACAAAAAATTGTTTTTAGAACAAGTAATAATCCAGTTACAGTATGAAGGACAGTGAATTTAAGCTAATTATTTATTAAAAAAGGACAAGGCATTCTCATACGTGACTTTGTTCTTTGTGTGACTGAAATGTAGGCAATAGCTACGTTTCCATCCAAAAATGTGAATGAACTTTCTGCACAAAACAGGATCATCACATAAAAGTTTTGCAAATAAAGAAGCGACTGGCGCCAAATATCAACAGTAAAAACAGAATTTATTGCAGTTGAAGAAGCTGCATGCATCTTTTCTTTATTTAATAAATGACTTGTACTTCAGAAGGCAATCCTGACACGCAGTGAAAGCGTGGTGGCATTTAAAAGCGTAGAACGCAGAGCGCAGACGCTCTTAATTCTGGAGGTTAATAATATAATAACACTAATACTGAATAAGGCATTTTAGAATGACCAAAACAACAGTTCAGATGCTTTCCCGGGCTGCTTCGGCCGTGGGGTTGGAGATGGTTTATCCCCCAGCTCCATGGCCAGACCGACTAGATGGGTGCTACTGTACGTAGAGGACAAGACGGCCAAGCCTTCGAAGCCTCTCGTCTCCTTCTTCCCAGAGGTGCACAGCAGGCTCACGCAGTCCTGGAGGGCACCTTTTTCTGCCCATGCTGAGTGTCCCTCTGCCCTCACCACTCTTTACGGTGGAGCAGCCAGGGGGTATGAGGCGATTCCTCAGGTCGAGCGCGCCATTGCGGTCAATCTTTGTCTGTATGGTGCCTCTTCTTGGCGGGGTCCGCCTCATCTCCCGTCCAAAGCCTGAAGGTTATCTGCCTCCCTCGGTGCTAGAGCTTACAAGGTTGCGGGCCAGGCTGCTTCCGCCTTGCACACTACGGCTACCCACCAGCGCTTCCAAGCGCAGGCGCTGACCCAGCTGCACGAGGTTGGGTCCGACCCAAGCTTGCTACACGAGCTCCGCACCGCAACCGACTATGCTCTTCAGACCACTAAGTCTGCAGCGTGTGCGTTGGGGAGGACGATGTCCACATTAGTGGTTTAGGAGCGCCACCGCTTGCTAAACCTGGCTGATATGCGCAAAGTCGACAAAGTCTGCTTTCTTGACTCTCCCATATCCCAAGCTGGCCTGTTCGGCGACACCGTCGGTGAATTCACCCAGGAATTTAAGGCAGTGAGAGAGCAGTCTGATACGATGGATAATGTCATCTATCGGCGGGACAGTAAACCCGCTCCGCCCGCCAAGCCATCCACATCTGCTGCTACTCACTGAGGGCGCTCGCCTACGAGAGCTGCCCCATCCCCGCCTGCACCTCCGGTGAAGCTGGCACATTGAGCACCTCAGAAGCAGGCAGCCCCCCCTGCCCAGCGCGCCGTTAAGTCCGGTAAACGGACTGCGAAGCATCCCTGAGACAGGTCATCCGGAGAAGAGGGAGTTTGCTCTTTCCCTTCCAGGATCAGCACACCCACTCCGAGCTGCCCCACTGCTGGTACGTCAGCAATTGTAGCGATGAATCCATTAGCGAGAGCTCTGTCTGCCTGGTTAGCATGGGCCAGCCCTTTGCGGTGGCTCATACGTACAATCAGACTCGGCTACGCAATTCCATTCGCAAAACGGCCCCTAAAGTTCACAGGTGTGTATTTCACCAGGGTCAGCCCCCTGTCCGCCCCTGTCTTGCGAGTGGAGATTGCTGTCCTCATGGCAAAGGATGCAATCGAACCGGTCCCTCCAGCCGAGATGGAGAGCGGGTTTTACAGCCCGTACTTCGTGCCCAAAAAGAGCGGTGGGTCACGGCTAATCCTAGATCTGTGCGTTTTGAACAGCTGTCTGCACAAGCTGCCGTTCAGAATGCTCGAGCATCCTCCGGTGCGTTCGTTCTCAGGATTGGTTGCAGCGATAGACCTGAAGGACGTGTACTTCCATGTCTCCATTCTTCCACGTCACCGTCAGTTTCTGCGGTTTGCGTTCGAAGGTCGAGCTTGGCAATATAAAGTCCTCCCCTTCAGGCTCTCTCTGTCTCCGCGGGTCTTCACCAAGTTTGTGGAGGGTGCCATAGCACCCATTCAGCTTGCGGGCATCCGCATACTCAATTATCTCGATGACTGGCTGATTTTAGCCCACTCTCGGGAGCAATTGATTATGCACAGAGACAAGTTGCTCCGGCAACTCCACCTGTTGGGGCTTTAGGTCAACCGAGAAAAGAGCAAACTTGCCCCCGTGCAGAGGATCTCTTTTCCCGGGCTGGAGCTGGACTCGGTCACCATGACAGCGTGCCTCTCCGGAGAGCACGCTCAGCTAATGCTGAACTGTCTGAGAGAGTTCGACAGCAAAATAGTGGTCCAACTGAAATTATTTCAGAGGCTACTGGGGCATATGGCATCCGCAGCCGCTGTCACACAGCTCTGATTACTCCATATGAGACCACTTCAGCACTGGCTTCACGATCGAGTCCCCTGCTCTGTGTCGCCGCGCCCTCAGCCCTTGGAACGACCCCTTGTTCCTACAGGCTGGAGTGCCTCTAGGACAGGCGTCCAGGCATGTTGTTTCAACAGATGCTTACAGCACGGGAAAGGAACCCAATTGCATTGGCATATCAATCGCCTAGAGCTGTTGGCAGTGTTCCTCACTCTACACAGTTTTTTTCGTTCTGGAGCAGCAGCACGTACTGGTCAGGGCGAACAGCACGATGTATATTGATATATACGCCAGCACGGCGGTCAGCACGGCGCCATGTATATTGATATACATGCCGTATATCAACCGCATGGGGGGTATTCGCTCTAGCCGCATGTCTCAGCTCGCCCGCCATCTGCTCCTTTGGAGTCATACGCGGCTGAAAACGCTGCGCTCCATTCACATTCCAGGCGAGCTCAACCATGCAGCCGACGTGCTCTCACGGCAGCCTTTACGTCCCAGAGAATGGAGACTCCACCCCGAGTCTGTTCAGCTGATATGGGCGCGATTCAGGGAAGCCCAGATCGATCTGTTTGCTTCCCCCTGAGAACGCTCATTGCCAGTTGTTTTTTTTTCCTGACCGAGGGCTTTCTCAGCATGGATGCTCTGGCCCACAGCTGGCCTTGGGGCATGCACAAATATGCATTTCCCCCAGTGAGCCTGCTCGCGCAGTTACTGTGCAAGGTCAGGGACGATGAGGAGCAGCTCTTGCTAGTTACGCCCCTCTGGCCCAACCGGACCTGAGCGAAAATCCCCATACGTGGATTAAAAATCCACTATAGCATTAAAGTTCCCCTCCTCTGGGAATGAGGGTTACTTTAGTAACCAGAGCGTTTTACAAGATAACGCAAAACATCTTTACAAGGGAATACTGTTTTCACTGTTTTTTTTCTCCCACCCCCACATCTGAACTTATTTTTAACCATATTTATCGTTGAAGGTCAGTCGTGTGCCAGCTGGGTAGCCTAAGCTGGCTAGTGATGCTAGCAGGCTGAAGCTATAGGCTAGAAGCTAATGCTCAAGAAATTAAAACGTAGATTTATTTGTCTAAGGGTATTAAGGCTTCATTTACCTTCTGTAAAAAGAAAAATAGTAACGAATGGGGATGTATTTTATGATAAAAAACAGAAATTACGAATCAGTAACCAACAGAGCTCTAAACACATGCAACGAGGCAACCATAATAACAGGAATGACTAACACGAGCATGAGCCAAGACTTTTTTTTTTAGAAATTTGGACTAGAAACTAAATAAAATAAATCTTGGTAAGAAAAGCATTTTTGCAGTGCAAACCTTGATCACAGAATTAGAAAGTAATTGGATAAAAATAACTTGATTATGTATTTTAAAACATATATCATACATCTTATTTGTGAGCTAATCATATTAAAATTACACCTGAAAATGATTTTACATTACCAAAGTACAACTTACTTTTTTACTTAATATCATTCATTTCATTGTCAACATAAACTGTAACTGTGTAATTTACATAAACCAAAAATGTAAACAGTTATTATTGATTCTCCGACACGCTGAAAAAAGCACAGTGAGGTTCAGTTTCGCTTGTAAGTTTATATTCTTGCTGATATTCTTATATCCTTGCTGAATATACACAATTGTACTATTTTCAGTATATAAAGAGGGACTTTCTTAAATTTCTATGCCCCTGAATTTCTATGACTATTGCATTAATGATCCTCTTCAAAAAAATATATAGAACTGTAGCAAGGTTCTTTGTCAGGGAAGAAGAAGACAGGGTCGGCGTTAAGGTACGTAATACAATTTATTTGTATTCTGTCACACGGTTCAGCACAAGCTCCCCAATGTGGTGGCTGTTGCTGGGTTCTCTCTCTCTCTCTCTCCCTCTTTCGGGTGTTCGGCCACGCTCTCACCACCACATACCCCCACCGCCCGTCTCAGGCCGGGCAGCCGTCCGGCCTGCGGCCCCCCTCCCCCCCCTCCCACCCGGGAGAGGAAGTCAGCCACGACCATCTGCGCGCCCGGCCTGTGGACCACCTTGAATTTAAATGGTTGTAAAGCGAGATACCACCGGGTGATCCGCGCGTTGGTATCCTTCATGCGGTGGAGCCACTGGAGGGGAGCATGGTCCGAACAGAGGACGAATTCTCGCCCCAGGAGATAATAACGGAGGGTGAGGACCGCCCACCGTATAGCCAAACACTCCCTTTCTATGGTGCTGTACCTAGCCTCCCGGTTGGACAGTTTCCGGCTAATGTACAGCACCGGGCGCTCTTCACCCTCAACCTCCTGGGAGAGAACCGCCCCCAGACCCCGTTCAGATGCATCTGTTTGTAAAAGAAAGGGGAGAGCAAAGTTAGGAGCGTGCAATAGCGGCCCCCCGCAAAGTGCAGCCTTAACCTCGGTGAAGGCCTGTTGGCACTGCTCCGACCATTGGACAGTATCTGGTTCCCCCTTTTTAGTAAGATCAGTCAGGGGGCTGACGAGGTCCGAATAATTTGGTATAAACCGTCTGTAATATCCCGCCAGACCCAAAAACTGTCTTACCTCCTTTTTGGTCTTGGGTCTTGGACAAGTTGCAATTGCTGCAGTTTTATCAATTTGGGGCTGCACCTGCCCATGGCCCAAGTGGAAGCCCAGATACCTCACCTCCACACGCCCAACCGCGCACTTCCTCGGGTTGGCCGTAAGCCCGGCCCGCCTCAGCGCCGTTAACACCGCCCGCACATGTTGCATATGCCGCTGCCAATCATTACTGTATATGATTATATCATCCAGATAGGCAGCGGCATATGCCGAGTGACGGGCCAGTATTTTGTCCATCAGGCGCTGGAACGTGGCCGGTGCCCCGAACAACCCGAACGGAAGCGTCACAAATTGGTGTAAACCAAACGGCGTCGTGAAGGCCGTTTTTTCACGGGATAAAGGAGTTAGGGGTATCTGCCAATAGCCTTTTGTCAGATCCAATGTCGAATAATAGCGAGCAGCGCCTAACCGGTCGAGCAACTCGTCAACCCGCGGCATTGGATACGCGTCGAATTTCGACACAGCATTTAATTTGCGATAATCCACACAAAACCGGACCGACCCATCTGTTTTGGGTACCAAAACGATCGGGCTGGCCCAGTCACTGCGGGATTCTTCTACTACACCCATTTCCAGCATTTTTCTTAATTCATCCTGAACCACCTTTTTTTTGTGTTCAGGCAAGCGATACGGTCGGGTCCTTACGACCACGCCCGGTTCGGTCTCGATGTGGTGCTGAATTAAGTTGGTGCGCCCGGGTAGGGGGGAGAACACGTCTGCAAATTCAATTTGGAGGCGCCGAACATCGGTGAGCTGAGCGGGCGAAAGATGGTCACCCCCGGCAACCAGGGTGTTTGCCCCATTCCGGCTAACACTCTCCGGTCCCAGGTCATCCTCGCTGGTAACGAGTGCCGCCAGCATCACCTCCTCCGGCTCCCTCCACAGTTTTAATAAATTAATATGGTAAATTTGACGTGCCCCCCTCCTGTCCGTTCGCACCACCTCATAATCAAGATCGCTAACTCGTCGTGTGACCACAAATGGCCCTTGCCACTTGGCGAGTAATTTGGAATTGGAAGAAGGCAGCAGTACAAGGACTTTATCTCCCTTTGTGAATTTTCGTAGTTTAGTGCCCTTATCATATCGCCTGCGTTGTTCCTCCTGGGCCTTGAGCAAATTCTCCGTAGAGAGCCGCCCCAGTGTGTGGAGTTTTGCTCGTAGGTCCAGAATATATTGAATTTCGTTTTTGCTTTGTGAAGGCTCGTCCTCCCAAACCTCTCTAACAACATCCAAAACCCCACGGGGCTGTCTGCCGTAGAGAAGCTCGAAGGGGGAAAACCCCGTGGAGGCTTGGGGAACCTCCCGCACAGCAAATAATAAGGGCTCCAACCATTTATCCCAATTTTTCGCATCCTCGTGAACGAATTTACGGATCATTGATTTAAGCGTGCGATTAAACCTTTCCACCAGCCCGTCTGTTTGTGGGTGATAGACGCTGGTGCGAATCGATTTAATGCCCAATAATCCGTAAAGTTCGCGTAGTGTACGTGACATGAACGCGGTGCCTTGATCAGTGAGGATCTCCTTGGGGATCCCCACTCGGGAGATCAGACTAAACAGAGCTTCCGCAACACTCTTTGCTGAGATGTTACGGAGCGCTACTGCTTCCGGGTATCGCGTTGCATAATCCACTAGGACTAATGCAAAGCGGTGCCCGCGTGCGGATCGCTCTAATGGCCCGATGAGATCCATACCAATTCTCTCGAAGGGGATCTCCATGATTGGTAAAGGGCGCAATGGCGCTTTTGATGTGGCCGGTGGGTTCACCAGTTGACATTCACGGCATGCAGCGCACCATCTGCTAACATCCCCGTGAATGCCCGGCCAAAAGAATCGGGTCATGAGGCGATTTAGAGTGGCCGCTTGACCTAAATGTCCGGCCATGGGATTCGAGTGAGCCGCCTGGAAAAGCATTTCCCGGCGGCTCTTTGGTACTAATAATTGGGTTGTATCTTCCTTTGTTTGAGTGTCTTGGGTCACTCGATACACCCTGTCATTAATAATCTTAAAATACGGATAGGACAGGGGTCGATCCGGCTGGAGGATTCTCCCATCAATGACCTGCACTCTTTCAAGTGCATGTCTCAGCGTGTCGTCATGCGACTGCTCTAGGGGAAAGTCTTTCCACCGGGAAATTCCCGGCCCTGCCCCTGCGTCAGCGCGTGACGTCATCACTTGGGATTCCCCCAGCTGAGCGACCCGCCCCCTATTCGGCGATTTTTTTTTCCAAGACACACCCGCGCTTAGGATTTCCAGTAATTTGTTAAAATCAGGCCAATTCGTCCCCAGGATTAGCGGGTGTTTGAGGTGTGGATTAACCGCTACCTCCACAGTATGCTTTTTCCCCCTGAATTGAATTTTCATAGCCGTTAGCGGATAGTGTCTTACCTCTCCGTGCACACACCTTACCTGCACCGTGCGGCTCTTATCCAATGCCGAGCGTTGCACCAAGCATTGGTGGATGGAGGTTTGGTTACAGCCTGAATCCACCAAGGCCTGGTAGGTATCCCCCTTAATACTCACCGGTATTTGATACAGCCCATTGCGACCGGGGGCGACGGCTGGCGCGTCGGGCAGGCGGATCAATGCCCCCACCTCCATTACGGAGCAGTTCTCTGGGGCATGATCCTCCCCCCCGCAATGCCAACACGCCGGCCCAGACCTTCCCGTTACACCCCCGGGGCCAGCAGGACCAACCGATTGGGCCGGAGAGAGACCTGTCGGCGCCTGAAACCCGCCCATAGTTCGGGCGTCCCCCTCTCTATCCCGATAAGCGCCCCAGCGAGGCGTGAAGCGCTGAGGGTCCGGGCCTGGGGTTCACCTCCTGGGCGCCGGGATGGGCGGTCCCCGCGATCTGGGCCTGGGAGTGGGAGGAGAGAGAGACAGAGATGGGACAGGGGGAGAGAGAGAGAGAGAGGTTATTTCGCCGACCCTGGACCTCGCTACCAGGTGATCCTCCGCCAGCTGGATGGCCGTGTCCAGATCGTCTGGCCGGTGGCACTGGACCCATTCCGATGTTCGGGAGGGAAGGCGGGCGATGAACTGCTCCAGTACCACGGCATCCACGACCTGGGCGATGGTTCGGTCATCCTGCACCAGCCATCTGCGGCAGGCGTCATGGAGCTGCTGGGCAAATACGAAGGGCCGGCCGCTTTCTTCCAGCTTCAGCGACCGGAAGCGCTGGCGTTGTTCCTCCGGATTGCGGCCGGCCCGCTGAAGTATGGCTCGCTTCAGGTGAGCATAGTCCAGGAGATCCTCGGCCGGTAGCTGCTGTGCGGCGGTCTGGGCTTCGCCCGACAGCAGCGGGATGACTCTTACCGGCCAATTGGCCCGCTGCCACCCACACGCTTTAGCCATTTTCTCGAACAGGTCGAGGAAAACTTCCGGGTCATCTGTTGGCCCCATCTTGTGTAGTGTTATGGGAGGGTGGGTGGCCGATGTTACTGCGGGCTGGATCTCCCGGTCCAGCAGACTCCGGACGAGCTCGCGGTCCTCGCGCTGGGCCTCCACCAGGACTTTAAACCGCTCTTCTTGTTCCGCCCGGATATCCAGGAGTTCCTGGTGCTGTTCATGGTGGAGGACCGCGAGCGCCTGGATCACTTCCGCAAACGGACTGGTTGACGGAGTGGTCATCTTGGCAGCGAGATCTCTTCTTCTTCCCGGGTTTCGGCACCACTGTAGCAAGGTTCTTTGTCAGGGAAGAAGAAGACAGGGTCGGCGTTAAGGTACGTAATACGATTTATTTGTATTCTGTCACACGGTTCAGCACAAGCTCCCCAATGTGGTGGCTGTTGCTGGGTTCTCTCTCTCTCTCTCTCCCTCTTTCGGGTGTTCGGCCACGCTCTCACCACCACAAGAACATACAGTATTTGACTGTTGTTATCCTGGATGATACATTGTTTTTGTTTGGTGATGGTTGTTTATGGATCTGTTGTTTGATCATTTAAAGTTCCTTTTGTTTTTCTGAACATTCATCTCTTGTAAATCCTTAAATGTTTTTGCAGCATCTTCTGCATTTTCAGTATATTTAAGCACTCTCCAACAATAATAGTTTGATATTGACATCAGAGATCAAGACGAAAACCACAGTTGAGCACAAAAAACATGAAAGATCATCTCACTTTTGCCAGAAAAAACTTGACGGTCCCCAAGACTTTTGGAAAAATACACTGTAGACTGACGAGAGTTTATGTCTCATTATGTGTGGTGTAAAACTAACACAGAATTTCAGAAAACGAACAACATACCAACATTAAAATGTGGTGATGGCAGTGTGATGGTCTGAGGCTATTGCTGCTTCAGTAGCTTGAAGACTGTCCTGCCATCTGTTAGTGACCTCAAGCGAACTTGGGTTTTGCAGCAGGACAACGATCCAAAGCACACCAGCAAGGCCACTTTTGAATGGCTGAAGAAACCAATTGACTTGAATCCAATTGAGATGCTGTGGCATCACCTTAAAATGGTGGTTTGTGCTCAAAATTCCTCCAATGTGGCTGAATCACAACAATTCAGCAAAGATGAGTGGGCCAAAATTCCTCCACAACCCTGCAACAGACTCATTGAAAGTTAATCAAAACACTTAAAGTTGTTGCTGCTAAGTGTGGCACACCAGTTATTAGTTTTTAGAGGCAAATACTTTTTTACACTGAGCTATGGAGTTATGGAAAAAAGAGAGAGAAATCAGTAATCATATTTTTTTTCTAAAAGTTTAAATAATAACTTTGATAATGACATTTAAAAGAATGTATTTGGTAATCAGAAGTGACATTTTAAAAGTAATCTTCCCAATCCTGTTTATGCATAATTTAAAATGTCCTTATACAAATCCCCCACACCCACTCTTCATTTTTAGTCCCATGTTTTTAATCAATGTCCACCGTCACCCATTCCCTTGCTATGAACTAATAATGCTATGATGCTAACAAATGTTTCTGAATGTATCAGTTTTGTACCTCCAGATGAATGTCCAGACTGAACTCCTCTTATACAGTGTATGTAAAGCTCATCCGATTCCACCGTGCAGGAGTAAGATCAAAAAAGAGAATTCAAACGAACATTAACGGACATTCATATCTTACACTACTGTGGAACCACAATCATTTCATTTGCCTTGATAGAGTCTTTAATCATCTTCATGTACACTTTTATATTTGAGGGAATATTGTCTGAGGCTGTATAAAACATTTTCAATTACCATATGAGCTTTAGATAAAGAATTATATTTCTTTTTATTCAGAAGTAGACTGGTTAAAGATAAGGTTCTCTGTTATGGAGACTTAGCAGTGGCCTTTATTAAGCTGCAAATACTATGAGAGGCGTTTGTATACGAGATGTTTCAGTCTAGTAAAAGGCCCAAAACTAAAATATTCAGCCATCACTATTGTTCTTTGTCATTTATACTAACAGTATTGTGGGGGATTTGTTACTAGCTTTGGAAACAACAGGCATTTGAAATTACAGTACATTTCTACAATATCATTGTCATACTTTATACTTTCTGACGTTTTACTGTCTACAGTAAGTGTGATGTTTTATTTACATTCTAAAAACTTTTACAGATCAAATTTAAGGTTAGGAAATGTTACCATTTGATTTTTTTGTCTTTAATTTAAAGAAAAACTCTGAATAATTATTTTAAAGTTTGTCTAGTTGCGACATTTGAATTTCATATGAAAGAAAAATGATATTTTTATGGTCTTGAATGCCACTGCATGGATTAAGATCTCTTTCTTTTTTTATAACATTGTTTATTGTAGAAAAACATTTTTTTTAAACATGAAATTACACTTTTTACATTTTAACCCCCCCCCCCCCCCCTCACGCAAAGCTGTCAACAACAAGGATCCATGATGTAAGGTCTTTTAATGACTGGCGACAGACAGACAGATAAAAAAAAAATAGAACAAAAACAGAAAAATAAGTGTGGAGGAAAGTCCAGTGAAGTGAAGATCTGTGTAGATCTCCGGAAACAGCTGGCAGACCCAATAAACGCAGAGTGTCCGGACGTGACACAGAGCATAAATGAATGCTAATAAATGGTTATACAAAGATACAAAGAACACCACGCACATATATAGGAGATAATTAGTCACAAGTGAAACGAATGATCAGCAAACACGTGATCAAAACAGAACGCTACTTCAACGCACATGAATGAGGTAAATCAAAACCACGTGACAATAACAGAAAGCATCCTAATTCAGTTGAACAGGTAAATGTTTTGGAATGATCCACCAACTATTCCAGCAAATGTTTTATGCAGCGGATGCCCTTCCAGCTGCAACCCAGTAGTGGGAAACATCCATACACACTCATACACTACAGCCAATTTAGTTTACCAAATTCCCTTATAGCGTATGTGTGTTTGGACTGTGGGGGAAACCGGAGAACCTGGGGAAAACCCATGTCAACATGGGGAGAACATGCAAACTCCACACAGAAATGCCAACTGGCCCAGCCCGGACTTAAACCAGTGTTCTTTTTGCTGTGAGGGAACAGTGCTAACCACTGAGCCACTGTTAAAGAACATATTACTTAAAAATAATCAGTTTTCTATTTAATTTGTTTTTTTTCTGATTGAAACTACAGTATGTTTGCTTATGTAAATTTAAATACTCATGAGGAGAACAAATATCAGGATGTACTGAACATGTATGTATCTGAAATGATCAGTTTACACACTGTTTTATGTGTAAATAAATCATGTGACATGGATATTGGAAACACAATGAATGCAAAAATCCAGAATATCATTCCAAGGTGATGCAGATATACTACAACGGTATGATCATCAGAAGGTCAAAACTATGAAAGAATGGGAAGACAGACTCAGTGAAGGTGGTTGTGAATGTGTGTAGTTGTGTGCTTGTTAAAGGATCAGAGAAAGACACTGTTCCTCTGCCACAGTCCAGATCAACTCTCACACGCTCAAGATCCTGATTAACAATAAAACAGACTCTCTATTTAAACCTGTACTGCACACTCCAGACATCAGTGTTAAAAAAAAACTCCTTTCCTCTGGTTTGATGCTGTAGTTACTCCAACACTCCAGTTTAAACTCCCTTTGGCCTCCACATCCCAGCAGTGTTTTCCTGAGGTAAAACCCTCTGAGCCCAGAACACACTCATAATAGTCAAATCTCTCAGGATTATCAGGTTTTGTTTTCACTGTATTTCACTCTGGTCAGACAGTACGAGATATGGATTTGCAGTGTTTGAATTCAAAATCACAGGAGCTGAAGAGACACAATCAACAGCTGCGTTTATTCTGATGGTAAATATTAGCAACGTGTGTAATTTTCAGCTGGTGTTCTGACTCACTGTAGTGGACGATGTCTTGCATATTCTTCCAGACTCTGTATGTCAGGTTCCCCAAATAGCGAGACACATTAATCAAAGCTCCAGAAGGCGTCTGTGGGTCCGGCTGTGAGATCTGGACTCTGGAAGAACATTCAGGAGTCAGAACTGCAGTGGCTTTGGCTTCAGAAGCAGAGAGAGCAGAGACACCAGCAGATCACTCACCTTTCCATTGAGACTGGAAACTCCTGCAGAACAAACACACAACTGATCATCAAGAGCTCAATCCATCATCAATCAATCAATCACTGATCTGAAATCAGACCTTTAGAAAGCAGACGTCATTGGCTTTCAGCATCTCCTCCGTGTGTTTGATCGTGTGTGAAAGAGCTGAGATGTGCGTGTTCATCTCCTCCAGCTTCTCCTTCATCATCTGCTTCTTCTGCTCCTCTTCCTCCCTCAGTGCAGTGATTGCAGCTTCTTCTTCATCTCGGAGAAACTGATGAAGCTTCTCAAACTCATGTTTAATCTGATGCTCTGTGTGTGTAGCTTGAATCTGAAAGCAAATGGAATCGGAATCGGAATCGGTTTTATTGCCAAGTGTGCTTCACACACACAAGGAATTTGTTTTGGCTACAGAAGCTTCCAGTGTACATAAAGTGACATGTGACAACACAAAATAATCTGAAAAAATAAAATAATAATAATAAAAAATGATGAACATTAAACAGATGCGGTTAGTGAAGAAACCTGGATGTTGAGTTGTATGTACAGATTGTTATAAATATGCGGGTTACAAGGTGCTGTGTACAAGTGCGAATGTAGAAAGTATTGCATTGTATATTGATATAAGGTGCTGTGTACAAGTGCGTATGAGAAAGTATTGCACATATTTATTGCACAGTAGGGGAATATTTAACTGTTCATAAGGTAGACAGCCTGAGGAAAGAAACTTTTCCTGTGTCTGGCTGTTTTTGTGCTCGGTGCTCTGAAGCGCCGACCAGACGGTAACAGTTCGAACAGGTAGTGTGCTGGGTGTGAGGCGTCCAGAGTGATTTTGCAAGCCCTTTTACTCACTCTGGAAGAGTACAGTTCTTGAAGTGTAGGAAGGGTTGTGCCAGTGATTCGTTCAGCAGTCCGGACTATTCGCTGTAGTCTACGGAGGTCAGTTTTGGCAGCTGAGCCGAACCAGACGGTGATTGAAGTGCAGAGGATGGATTGGATGACAGCTGAGTAGAACTGTACGAGCAGCTCCTGTGGCAGGTTGAACTTCCTCAGCTGATGAAGGAAGTACAGTCTCTGCTGGGCTTTCTTCACAATAGAGTCTATATGAATGTCCCACTTCAGATCCTGAGAGATGGTGGTGCCCAGGAACCTGAATGACTCTACTGCAGCCACAGTGCTGTTCATGATGGTGAGTGGGGGGAGTGCAGGGGGGTTTCTCCTGAAGTCCACTATCATCTCCACTGTTTTGAGCGTGTTCAGCTCCAGGTTGTTGTATCTGCACCATAACGCCAGCCGCTCCACCTCCTGTCTGTATGCAGACTCGTCACCGTTCTGGATGAGGCCGATAACAGTAGTGTCGTCTGCAAACTTAATGAGTTTGATGGAGGGGTCTTTTGCAGTGCAGTCGTTGGTGTACAAGGAGAAGAGCAGTGGAGAAAGAACACATCCCTGGGGGGCACCAGTGCTGATGGTGCGGCTGTCGGATGTGATTTTGCCCATTCTGACTAGCTGTTGTCTATCTGTCAGAAAGCTGGTGATCCATTGACAGACAGAGCTAGGAACAGAGAGCTGGCCTCGAAGTGAAAAAGGTTGAGAACCCCTGGTATAATGGATTCCAGTTCCTTATTTTTGTCAATGACAAGCATCAGTTGGCTTCTGGTTCTACCAGAAAGAATTAGGAGGCAGATAAACGTGAGAGAGAGCTGAAATGACAGACACATTTAATAATCTGAGTCAACAGACATCATTAGATGCCAATAGATATGAAAGCTTGAGCGATAGCTCTGCCAGGAAGACTCTTATGCTACATCATTCATAATAATTATCTTGTCAGCCTATAACAACCAAGCGTTTCAGCCTATAAAAACCAACCATCCGTTTCACTGTACTCAGGTGATGTTGCGGAAGTTCCGGCGGGGTTTATTTCTCAGTCGGAGTTCGTGCGGTTCTGCCTTTGAAAATGAGTTTAAGTTTTTTTTTCACTACCTAATAATAACATATTCCAACTCCAACTCACGAAATCCACCTACATGCGAATTTACCAATGGTGTTATTGTAAGAATAACCATACGCAGCCTACTACGTTACCTTTTAACAACCTGGCACTGGATACCAGAATGATCATGGGATTTTTCACTGAAAGCTGCCCAGGCTAAAACACGGTCAATCCTGTTCATCAGCATTTTAGCGTCTTCTACATCAGCCATTTTATCCATTCATTCATTTTTCTTCACCTTAGTCCCTTTATTCATCAGAGGTCGCCACAGCGGAATGAACCACCAACTTATCCAGCATATATTTTACACAGTGGATGCACTTTCAGCTGCTACCCAGTACTTGAAAACATCCATACAAATTCACAACCACACTACGGCCAATTTAGTTTATTCAATTCCCCTATACCGCATGTCTTTGGACTGTGGGGGAAACCGGAGCACTCGGAGGAAACCCAGGAAGCCCTAAGTTTTGTCTTTTGGGGGTTGGCTCCGCCCTTCCTTCATCTTCAAACAGGGTCTGCCAGCTCATGCAGAGCTCTGCACCATAGACGGGGCTTACACCAAAGGACATTATTAAAGGACAGTACCTGAACTTAAATTTATTTAAACAATTCACAATAACTGTTAAAACGTTTATCTGCCTCCTAATTCTTTCTGGTAGAACCAGAAGCCAACTGATGCTTGTCATTGACAAAAATAAGGAACTGGAATCCATTATACCAGGGGTTCTCAACCTTTTTCACTTCGAGGCCCAACGTTTTATATAACTATATATATATATATATATAAGCTTAAATATAATATAAAATATAATTATATATATTTAAAAAAAACCACAGACAGGTTCAAAGGTCCTGAATTCTTTACTACGCTAATTCTTTACTACTGCCAAGTATTTGGGCCTTTTCTTCAGTAAAGAACTTCGACAGGACTAAAAAAAACTACAACAACAACAACCAAAAAACCACAGAGTCTTGCTAGATCCTTCTGTACGGACATGCGCCAGTTATAAAGCACTTGCAAGACGTTATTTTGGACAACTATGCGAACAGTTTGTGAATCAACGGACTTGTGCGAGTCGCAGATGTGAGGCACGCGTGAGCAGGTTATAATCCTAATCATCGTTATCTTTACATTTGCGCGACGTAGTCCCAGTAACACGCAGCAGTTGGAAATTTAAGCCACAATCATGTCCGTAATAAACAGTGAGGCTGTTTCTGCAGAGTCTAAATTAGCCTGTTCAATCACAGAAAACTGAAAATGCCATTACCACTATACTTTTAATGTGACATATTTGATAATAAAATATATAATATTTGAGTTAATTTTAAGTTACATTTTTAAGTTAAACTTGCGGCCCACCGGTTGAGAATCCCTGCATTATACTAACTATAACAAGTCATAATTGAGTCTCTAGCAGAGACTATGGCTCTTCACCTTAATGTGTTTAACTATTTTCCTCTTTAATTTTTTCATTGTCTTTCAGTTTCCCCCGTAAAGACTTCAGTGCTGTATTGAGGTCCTCCTGGTATCGAGCAGATTAAAATATAAAAAACATAAAAATGTGAAGAGAAGTAAATATTGTGACATGATCATTTAGTGCTGTGATTTCATCAATACTTGTAGAGCATTTATTAATCATAGTTCAACATTCACTAATGCACTTAAAATCCTAACTTAACTGTAACAAGAACATGAACTGTAACATGAACAACTGTATTTCCATTAACTGACGTTAACTAACATGGACAAATACTGTAATAAATGTAATGTTCATGTTAGTAAATGCATGAAGTAATGAACTAATACAACCTTATTGTACTGTTACCTATAACTTAATAAGCAGCATATTGGGAGGAGTTTATTAAGGCAAACGTCAATTAATGTTAGTTTGCCATAAAATAATGTGACCAAAATACCTTCAATCATAAGCATTTGGCTGTAGTTACTGCTGTTGGTAACACTTTAGTTCATATACTAATAAACTATTAATTACTGGCTTATTATCTGCCTATAATTAAGATATTGACTGTTTATTAGTAGTTGTTATTCTACATCCCTATTCCTACCCAGTGGCTAAAATCACAAAATCGGAATAAATCAGTTTGGGGACAAATTTGTGAATTTGTGATTCTCATGTTGTCGTAAAGTAACACACATCGCACACACAGGCTGTTTGTCCTCCAGACAGAAGAGTTTGAGTGTCTCACTGTGTAAACTGTAGATCTCCACATTACCTGCTGAACATCTTGCATTTTTCTCCTTCAGGAACAACTCACACAGGTTTTTTAATATAAGATTAAAAGAACACAACACACATACAAACGCCTTTGGTTGCTTGGTTGGGGCTGGTGGATCACAATTAAGATAATAAATTAATTCTGTGATGATTGAACATATTAGTGTAGCAATATTTGAATATATTATCTTTTCATTAAAGATAATTTATAAAAACTTTGCATAGAAACTTTCCTTTAAGTTAACATACACCAGAATGCCGAATATGGCGCAGCTAGTAAGTGCTGTGCAGGTAAACCTCACGCCTCTGATCTCTAAAGGTGCTCTAGCGACAAATGCTAGAGGCCATGGTCTTTAGCCTCCTTGTTGGAGCAACTGACTCCCATGCGGAAGGTCACCGGTTCAATCCCAGCTCAGAGCTGGTTGGGTGGTGTAGGACCGGTAGACAAAAATTTAGATTTATAATACTGTGTACACACATCTTCAGGCAACTTTTGCTTTATAATCACAGTCGATCTGAGAATCTGCGTAGGTGGAAAAGTCTTTCATCTTTACAATCCAACATTCAACCACATATAGCCAATGCAAATCACCTTAGTAATGGCCATGTGTATCAAAATAACAAACTGGCCAATAAAAAAAAAAGTGGTACAATTTGGGAAAAAGCCTGTTATGCAGAAGCCATATGCAACAGTCATGTTAATGTTTTAGCTGTATAAAGTTGAAGTCGGAATTATTCGCCCTCCTGTAATTTTTTTCTTCTTTTTCACAGTATTTCCTATAATATTTTTTCTTCTGGAGAAAGTTTTATTTGTTTTACTTCAGCTAGTTTTACATTTTTTAATGCCATTTAAGGGTCAGTATCATCAGCCCCCTTAAGCAATTTTTTTTGCAATTTTTAATCAAATTTATAAGCAAGAAATTAAAAGTAAATGAGACATACGGTTGAAGTCAGAATTATTAGCCCCTGTTTATTTTTCCCCCAATTTCTGTTTAACGGAGAGCAGATTTATTCAACACATTTCTAAACATAATAGTTTTAATAACTCATTTCTAATAACTGATTTATTTTATCTTTGTCATGATGATAGTAAATAATATTTGACTAGATATTTTTCAAGACACTTCTATACAGCTTAAAGTGACATTTAAAGGCTTAATTAGGTTAATTAGGTTAACTAGGCAGGTTAGGGTAATTAGGCAAGTTATTGTATAATGATGGTTTGTTCTGTAGACTATTGGAAAAATAAATACCCTAATGGGGCTAATAATTTTGACCTTAAGATGGATTTAAAAAAAATAAATACTGCTTTTATTCTAGCCAAAATAAAACAATAAGACTACCTCCAGAAGAAAAAATATTATCAGACATACTGTGAAAATTTCTTTGCTCTGTTAAACATAATTTGGGAAATAGGCTAATAATTCTGACTTCCACTGTATTTCTCTCCTTACAGTGGAAATATTGTCTCCTGCCCACTAGATGGCACAATGGGGATATTATGCAAGTTACCTCGGGTCATGATTAGCAAAGCATACACCAAGATGAATGTGTGGAATAAAAAAAAAACAAGCAAATATAAAAGGCGATAGCACCAAAGCTCAAAAAAGTATTAAGATGTATGAACCCTCAGGGCATTTTGGGAACCTTGTAGGCTTTGGCTATGCTCTGAGCATATCCAAATCTTTGTTTTTAAAGTGAAGTAAACTTTGAGTTCAGATGATTTTCTGTTTGCACTAGATAGGGACCATGTCAATCAGAAGTTTATTTATAAAGCTTTTGTCTAATGAACTGGCTAAATCACAATATGCAGAGCTGCGCGTCATGAGAACCAGGATTATTGTTATGTATGCTGAGGTTAATGTTCAGACTGTCCTTTATCCAAACTCTTTTACCTCCCAACTAGTGGTTCCCTGGTCTGCCATAGACTATTAAAATCCAGAAACAGTATACAGATTGTCAATGTTATGAAAAATAATCTCAACAGCTCTAGTGAAAACCTACCCTGATTTTTCCTCTGTATCTGTTTTCTTCATTTTGTGACATATTCCTTCAGCACAGCTGCTGCTTTCCTCTTGCCTTGCCTTCGGTACAGGCCACTAAGATTCATCAGCGTGACCATACTGTACACAAAATAAAACATCCAGTAAAGAGGGGTACAGAAACAACAAAACAACAAATGAAAAATCAAACAAATCTCATAATGCAAATCATGCTAATATGCTTAACTTTTTTTTTTAGCCTTCAAGAAATTCATTCATAATGTCACCCATCAGGACGACAGGTGGCTCAGTGGTTACCACTGTCACCTCACAGCAAGAAAGTTACTGGTTCGAGCCCCGACTGGGTCATTTGGCATTTCTGTGTGGAGTTTGCATGTTCTCTCCGTGTTGGCGTGGGTTTCCTCCGGGTGCTATAGAGGAATTGGATAAACTAATGTTGGCCGTAGTGTATGTGTGAATGAGTGTGTATGGGTGTTTCCCAATACTGGGTTGCAGCTGGAAGGGCATGTAAAACATATGGTCAAATAGTTGGTGGTTCATTCAGCTGTAGCAACCTCTGAAATAGAGACTAAAGAAAGTGAGTAAATGAATGATTTTTCTGAAATTATATTATTAAGGAGAAACTTGATTACAACTTCAGCTAAATCAGTATATAATGAGTGTGCTAGTTTGTTTTACGAGGTGGTTTTGTGGTCATTGCTAGGTATCTCTGTCTGATTTCTGTCAACATAATTGTATTAAAAAGTTAATAGAGGTTTTGTGGTTTGTAGCTGTAGACAGAAAAAGGACAGAAAAACTCCGTTTTCATCTCCTGCTCCTCCGAGTACATCCAGATGGGTTTGTTTTCAGCTGGAAACAGACGGAAAAGTCACTCAATTATGCATGAAACTCACTACTTAAGTTGAATTTGGGTTTTTAAAAAGTAAATATGGTTAAACAGTTACACCAACAAATATCGACAAGACAACCTCACATTAGTAAAAACTGATGCAAAAACTGGCTTTATTGTCTAAAGCTCCTTCTAGTTTACAGTTTTTACTGTCGGTTTTGTATAGCATTCCCAGCTGAACAGATGCACTTTACTCTCAAGGACTGATGTTTATGAAGGATTTAATCTGGGGTAAAGTTGTTTTTATATTTGCACATTTGGCCATTCTCCTTAAAGGTTCAAGAAACCTTTGAGTACTTTAAAAGATTTTAACAGATTTGTGTGTGTTGAGCAACAATTAAAACAACGTTATCTCATGTTAGCTTTAATCGTGGGGGAAACTGGATCATTTTGAGCTTTTGTCAGCTAATTTAATCTTCTGGGTTTAAAATCTGATTTTGAGATATATATATATATATATATATATATATATATATATAAATGGAATTAAGACATGTGGAGTATGCATATATTAGTGGCATTACTGAAGTAAACACTGCGATCAGTAAATGTAACAGTTAACCTAATTAAGCCTTTAAATGTCACTCTAAGCTGTATAGAAGTGTCTTGATAAATATGCGTCTAATACCCCAGTTTGTCACAGGGGCATGAATGAAATGTATGAAATTAAATGAATGAAATTGCCGAACCGCAGTATAGTTTTACTTTCCGTAAAGGTAAACTGCAGAGATAGTTTTACTTTCCGTAAAGGTAAACTGCAGGGATAGTTTTACTTTCCGTAAAGGTAAACTGCAGGGATAGTTTCACTTTCCGTAAAGGTAAACTGCAGGGATAGTTTTACTTTCCGTAAAGGTAAACTGCAGGGATAGTTTCACTTTCCGTAAAGGTAAACTGCAGGGATAGTTTTACTTTCCGTAAAGGTAAACTGCAGGGATAGTTTTACTTTCCGTAAAGGTAAACTGCAGGGATAGTTTTACTTTCTGTAAAGGTAAACTGCAGGGATAGTTTCACTTTCTGGTTTATCTTGTGATTTCAAGGAACAGATATAAGGACCAGCATATAACTTTCACTTGCTATGTGGAAGTGAGAGCAAGAGGACATCATACAACTGAGATCAGATGATACAACGACAGAACACACTCAGGTTTGACTTTTCATATAAATTATATTACATTATATTTTAATGTATTTTGTATCTAATTCAATCAGGCACATACTACAAGACATAGGACGGACGGACGGACGGGAGGCAGGAAGGACGGACGGACGGACGCACGCAAGCACAGTTCATTTTTTTTCCCAATTTCTGTTTAACGGAGAGAAGATTTTTTCAACACATTTCTAAACATAATAGTTTTAATAACTCATCTCTAATAACTGATTTATTTTATCTTTGTCATGATGACAGTAAATAATATTTGACTAGATATATTTCAAGACACTTCTATACAGCTTAAAGTGACATTTAAAGGCTTAACTAGGTTAATTAGGTTAACTAGACAGGTTAGGGTAATTAGGCAAGTTATTGTAAAATATGGTTTGTTCTGTAGACTGAAAATAACGACTGAAAAAAAATAAAGCTGCTTTTATTCTAGCTGAAATAAAACAAATAAGACTTTCACCAGAAGAAAAAATATTATCAGACATACTGTGAAAATTTCCTTGCTCTGTTCAACATAATTTGGGAAATATTTAAAAAAGAAAAAAAATTCAAAGGGGGGCTAATAATTCTGACTTCAACTGTATAACATATGTAAGCAGTTTTGATTTTTTTAAACAGCATTTTAAGGTCAATATTATTAGCCCCCTTAAGCTATATATTTTCCGATAGTCTACAGAACAAACCATCGTTATACAATAACTTGCGTAATTACACTAACCTGCCTAGTTAATCTAATTAACCTAGTTAAGCCTTTAAATGTCACTTTAAGCTGCATAGAAGTGTCTTGAAAAATATCTAGTCAAATATTATTTACTATCATCCGGGCAAAGATGATGAGAGTTATTAAAACTATTATGTTTAGGAATGTGTTGAAAAAAATCTTCTCTCCGCTAAACAGAAATTGGGGAAATATAAACATATACATGCTATCTGCTACGCCCAAAACGCTCTTGCACGCAACAAAAAAAAATCCAGATTATTCCTGCATTAGAGGCCTCTAGGAACATGTAAACGTGTTAACGTCTGTGTTTTATCATATGCAATTGCTTTAAAGAGCCATTATTTTGCATTATAAAAGGTCGTATTTTGGCTTTGGGGGTCTTAAACAATAGGCTGATATGCATGCAAGGTCAAAAAACACTTTCATTGTCTCATAATATGAATTTTTACCTAATTATCCCAACGACTCCCATATGAGCGATTAATCATTGATTAATTTTTTTTCCAAACTCCTCCTTTGCATGAGGCTAATCTGCGTTGATTGGTCTGATGACCCAGTCTGTTGTGATTGACCGACTGCGTTCAGCATGAAACGGGAAAGCCCACTTATCAACATTGTTGAAGTAGTCCAATGCAGTTAAACATCAGTATATTGCTCTATTCCTAACCCCAATTAATAACGGCGACACACATTCAGTATTAATCGACACAGTTGCAAAAATGTAACTATTTTGAAAATTGACTGTGTCACATCTTGTGTAAGAATGGCTAATTGGTGTTGGCCGTAGCACTGACAAACGCCTGAAGATCGCGAGCTCAGAAACACGTTTTAATAAAGGAAGCAGCACATCACGTTTTCAATGTGGATTTAGAAGAGATATGTGAATGACCCGTAAAGAGTTAACCAGAGAGATACAGTGCAAGCCACGCGGAGCGATTACAAGTTACAACACTCAATTCAATACATATTTTGCAAACTATAGAAAACAAGGCAACCATTTTAATCACTTATGGGTTGTTATCCGGAGGGAGAAGAAACTGGTGCATTCGAATTGTAAAAGTTACTGACAAAGTCTCTGTCAAAGTTAGACAAAGTCCCGTACATTAGTAGTCTATGCTGATCCTTCCTTTAATAGCAAATGATCAATGAATCCCATGTTGTAGAGTAGGTTATTGTATTAATCATCAGAAAAATGACAGAACAAACACAGCACAAGGTTGGCTATACTGTGGTATTGTTGTAAAAATACACTTTAACTGTTTATTCCCCACAGCAGCATCTCTCAGTGATTGATCAGTTTCAGTGATGACAAAATCATATTCTCCAATGGTAAAAGATTCAAACTCAAGGCAATTTATATAAACAACTCTGAGTTGACTTTTTTGGGGGACTCAATAGTTTTAAACACAGTTCACTTTCGGACTTAAAGCTCAGCTGGATGTTTTCATTCACTTGTGTTACACACTGCATGAAAGGTCATTTTCAAAAACCCAATAAATGGGCTCTTTAAATCAGCCAGAAATTAAAGTTTGATAAATTAAACACTACAGAACTTTTACAGCTTTAGTTTGTCTTTTCTCATTGAACAAGACAGATGTTAGTTGACACATATTTTTTTACTAAACATTTTATTGTTCAACAGTGTATGCCCTGAATATAATGAGGCATGTCTTGTGATTTTTGGCTAAATTGTTCAAAAGGTAAAAGTGAAATGAGACATTGTTCATATCCCCTGTCCACTAGGTGGCACAGTGGAGAAATTGTGCAAGTAACTTCAGGTCTTGGATGGAGAAGCATACACCATGATTCATTCATTGATTCATTTTCTTTTCGGCTTAGGCCCTTTATTAATTCGGGGTTGCCACAGCGGAATGAACCGCCAACTTATCCAGCATATGTTTTACGCAGCGGATGCCCTTCCAGCTGCAACCGATCTCTGGGAAACACCCATACACACTCATTCACACCCATACACCACGGATAATTTGGCCTACCCAATTAACCTGTATCACATGTGTTTGGACCGTGGGGGAAACCGGAGCACCCGGAGGAAACCCACGCGAACGCAGGGACAACATGCAAACCCAGCTGAGGCTCGAACCTGCGACCTTCTTGCTGTGAGGCAACAGTAATACCTACTGCGCTACTGTGTCGCCATACACAAAGATGATTAAAGCAATAAAAATGTAAATAATAGCAAATAAAAGCATTTCTGATATATACACAACCTCACATCCAATTTGATGAGCACTTTGCAAAATCCATTGGAGAATAAAAGGGTCTGTCAAAAAGCTTTTTGCCAATATGATTTGAAAGTGAAAAAATATGTTTATTTGAATTATTATTATTATTATTATATTCAATGTAGGTTTTTGAATTTTTTCCCAACATTTTAAAGACTGTAATCAAATTCTCTTGAACCAAAGAATCAAATGAAAATAAAAAATGTTTTTAGTCTTTATAGTTTAATGACAATCAGAGTGCCAAAACCAATAAATTTCCTGCTATTAGCTCCATGGTCTGCCATAAACTAATAAAAATCCAGAAACAGTATAGAGATTGTGAAATGTTATGAAAAATAATCTCAACAGCTCTAGTGAAAACCTACGCCGATTCTTGTTCTGTATCTGTTTTCTTCATTTTGTGGCGTATTCCTTTAGCACACTTTCCTCTTGCCTTGCCTTCGGTACAGGCCACTGAGATTCATCAGCGGGTTTTTTATGACCATACTGCACACAAAATAAAACATCCAGTAAAGAGGATTACACAACCAACAAATATAAAATTAAACAACTCTCATAATGCAAATCATGCTAATATGCTTAATGTTTTTTTTGGACTTTCATTTGGACAGAAATTCATTCATAATTTGCCCCATCACAGATCTCCCCATCTGTTAAATAAACTACAGTATATGATTGAGGTAAAGTTGGTTGGACTGTGAACAATATTGTACTTTAACAGTCATTGGCTGCTAATATGATTTTCTAATATGATCATATTATTAAGGAGAACGTCTGAATGTGTGAATATAAAACCAACTTTAGCTAAATCATATGGATGGAACGGATCACGGTTGATTCGTAAGGTTCGGAACACATGTGACCTGTGGATTAATACATTGTTTTTATTTGTAGATTAATTATACATTTGTAATGATCACAGAAAGGTCGCCTCTCGCATCACATGTATGAAAGCATTTAGGCTTTCCTGTAAAATATAATGACGATGGAAGAAGTTGTGGTGGGTTTTTTTGGGATGTGGTGGGTTTCTTAGGTTATTAAAGGTGTTTTCTGTCACGACTTGTTTTGCCTGCATTAATGCATTCAGTGTAAATTGCACGATTAATCATTAAAAGATCGGGATCAACACCCACGCAACATAAATTATAAATTATGGTGATTTGAATGTTTATTAATCCTTTGAATCGCTGCATTCAAATCTGTGTTTAAAAAAAATCTAAAATCAATAACAGTTTATAGTTTAGATAAAATCACTGATGTTTATGGTAAAGATTACAATCACAATCATACGCATTTAACTTGACGCTCAAAAATGAAAGTTGTAGGCAGCAATTACATTATTTAACCAATAGGTGGCGACAAACAGCCATCAAAAATATGCCACGGAATCATTCTTCAAAATTGACATGTCTATCAATGAAACATGAAGGTTTATGAGTGAATGACTGAATCATTTATTGAAAATTAGACTAAAAATAAACATGGTTTGTACAAATTATAATGTTAGATTTCTACAGTAGTAGTACCAGTGATTTGTTTTCAGAGTACTGAATATTTTACTATTCATTTTTATTCAGCTGATTATTTCTTCATTTATTTTTAATACATTTACAGCTTCCAAGTTCTGTTTGTTAAAACCAAAAGTGTATTGCAGTACTGTTGTTTGTAATAAATGCAAAGCAAATGACATTTGTCTCCACTTTTTGACTGATCTGAAAAATAGTACGATCCGTGACTAAAAAACTATTATGTGATCCGAACCATGAGATTTGTGATCCGTTACACCACTACTAAATCAGTATATGATGAGTCTGTCAGACCAGTTTGTTTCGCGAGGTGGTTTTGTGATCTTTTCTATGGAGCTAGATTTGTTTCTTTATTATTTAATCAAAAATGTTTACTTTAAAGGAAAAATTAAGCACATAGTAATTAAAAAATAAAAGATAGCAAATAAAAAAAAAATTCATTCAAAAAAAAAATGTCAGTGATAATAAAATGTTTTGCATTGCAAAAAATAAACTATGCAGTAAGCACACTTTTCATTGCACACTCATTAATTTTGCTCTCTGTTCTGCTGTCATTTATTGCACATCTAGAATCTTTGCTTGCGAATTGAAAGGTTTTGCTTGCATGTTGAAAAGTTTTGAACCACTGTATGCTAGAGTAATTTTTGTGTCTTTATTATTCAAACAAACACATTTAGTATTAGACCAAAACTAAGTACATTGTAATTAAAAAATAAAAGATTAAAAGAAAAAAAAAACATTTAATTAAAAAATGTCATTGGTTAAAAAAAAACTGCATGGCAAAAAATAAACTATTGCCATTTTATTCAGTTACCAGTAGGGTTTTTATTCATTTTGCTTTCTGTTGGGTCAGATTTTTTTTGCGGATCTTAAATTTTTGCTTGCGAGTTGAAAAGTTTTGAACTCTTCAGCGCAGGGGGCGGTATCTTCCCTCTGGGATGAGAGGCCTTTTTCTATTGGTCAAACTGGATTGACGTCACATGTTGGCCACGCCCACTACATGTTCGCGCGATTGGACTCCTAACAGTTAGATGAGCGAGCGATGGCGAGCAACAGGTCTACTTCGAGGTAAGTTAACAAAAACTGTATAACTTGTATATTATTATCCACATGTCCCATCAGATAACATAACGACTGCTATTATTAGCTCGGAGTACTTCGTAATATAGATGAATAATCTCGATTAACTTACATTTGCTGTCGGCCTTCAGTAGTGCACAGCTGCAATAGGCAACGGAAGGCCGCTGTATGTTATTTTGGAAAATATACATTAATGTACCGTCACTGTAAAAACAGGCTTTGCTAATGTCTGTATGATGTCTGTAGATGAACGCCAATTGTACCTTATCTTCCGGTCGGAAACTTTTGTAGTGAATTATCAAGGTTCACAAAACGAAGCATTCTTTTACCTGTAATGTTAGACATGTAAGAATAATATATAGATAAAGTTTCACATTTTTAAATTAAATATCTTGTTTAATTATGTAATATATAGTCTATGCTTTATATAAAATATTCAAACACGTTTTTTTCTTTTTGTGTTTACTGATTACTGTTTAAAAACCTTATTTTTTATAGTTAAATTTATGTTAAATCTTCACTATTCCAAGCATAATGACATTCAAATAAGATTTATGCTGATGCTTATTTGCTTTTACTTCTGTTACTGTAGTAACGTTAGATGATATTTTCTATTCAGACAATCAAAATATTTAAGGATCAAATCTGAAATTATCTCAAATGCAGATATAACGTAAAATCCACGTTTCCAAATCCAAATTAGATCTATTGACTACAGAATTTGTTCTAACATGTCTAACATTACAGGTAAAAGAATGCTTCGTTTTGTGAACCTTAATAATTCACTACAAAAGTTTCCGACCGGAAGATAAGGTACAATTGGCGTTCATCTACAGACATCATACAGACATTAGCAAAGCCTGTTTTTACAGTGACGGTACATTAATGTATATTTTCCAAAATAACATACAGCGGCCTTCCGTTGCCTATTGCAGCTGTGCACTACTGAAGGCCGACAGCAAATGTAAGTTAATCGAGATTATTCATCTATATTACGAAGTACTCCGAGCTAATAATAGCAGTCGTTATGTTATCCGATGGGACATGTGGATAATAATATACAAGTTATACAGTTTTTGTTAACTTACCTCGAAGTAGACCTGTTGCTCGCCATCGCTCGCTCATCTAACTGTTAGGAGTCCAATCGCGCGAACATGTAGTGGGCGTGGCCAACCTGTGACGTCAATCCAGTTTGACCAATAGAAAAAGGCCTCTCATCCCAGAGGGAAGATACCGCCCCCTGCGCTGAAGAGTTCAAAACTTTTCAACTCGCAAGCAAAAATTTAAGATCCGCAAAAAAAAAACTGACCCAACAGAAAGCAAAATGAATAAAAACCCTACTGGTAACTGAATAAAATGGCAATAGTTTATTTTTTGCAATGCAGTTTTTTTTAACCAATGACATTTTTTAATTAAATGTTTTTTTTTCTTTTAATCTTTTATTTTTTAATTACAATGTACTTAGTTTTGGTCTAATACTAAATGTGTTTGTTTGAATAATAAAGACACAAAAATTACTCTAGCATACAGTGGTTCAAAACTTTTCAACATGCAAGCAAAACCTTTCAATTCGCAAGCAAAGATTCTAGATGTGCAATAAATGACAGCAGAACAGAGAGCAAAATTAATGAGTGTGCAATGAAAAGTGTGCTTACTGCATAGTTTATTTTTTGCAATGCAAAACATTTTATTATCACTGACATTTTTTTTTTTGAATGAATTTTTTTTTTATTTGCTATCTTTTATTTTTTAATTACTATGTGCTTAATTTTTCCTTTAAAGTAAACATTTTTGATTAAATAATAAAGAAACAAATCTAGCTCCATACTTTTCTTGAGATCTCTGACTGATTTCTGTCAACATAATTGTCTTAAAAAGTGAGCACAGGTTTTGTGGTTTGTACCTGTAAACTTTACAGACTTCATACCGTACCATGTCCATTTTCTCCATGTGACTGACTGTCTTTGCATTTCCCCTGAACATCAGCAGATATGAGTGACAGAAAAAGGACAGAAGAACACTTCTTTTTCATATCCTGCTCCTCGGCGTACATCCAGATGGGTTTGTTTTCAGCTGGAAACAGATAGAAAAGTGACTTCATTAGACATGAAACTCAGTAATTAATGATACACTTGGGTTTTTAAGAAGTAAACAGGGTTAGACAGTTGTCACGTCAACAAATATCAACAAGACAACCAAACATTAGTTAAGACTGATCTAAAAAAAATAAATAATATAGTGCTTTACTGTCTAAAGCTCCATCCAGACTACACTATTTTTATTGTCGTAACTGTGTCAGATTACATGTGTAGCATTTCCAGCTGAACAGATGCACTTTACTCTCAAGGACTTACATTTATAAAGGATTTAATCTTCAGTTGGGGGGATAAGTTGGTTTTATATTTGCACATTCAGACTTGCTCCTTGATAATATCATTTCTTTAAAGTATTCTTTGCTAATTCTAAGCATGAAAATCATATTAGCAGCCAATGACTGTCAAAGTACAACATTGATCACAGTCAATTATACAGAGCTAATGTTGTTTTGAAGTCATATTTACATGCGATTTGAGACTGAATCTTCAAAGTAGCATGGTAAACAATAAAGCGAGCATGTCACAAGTTATCAGTTTAAAAATGAACAAATGTGCAAATACAACACCATTTTTAACTCAATTAATCTTCAAAATAAATCATCGTAAGAGCTTAATATAAGTCACAAACAAGACTCATTACACATATTCTTGAAACTGTAAAACAAATGATATTACAAGCCAATAAACTGATAAACAGACATTTACAGTCTTACATATTTAGTGTACCGGCTTAAATTTTAATCTTGACTTACTGTATTTTAATAAGCCTAAATAATATGAATTATTTTAACACATTAAAATCACAATATTTAATGGAGGTAAAGCATTTATGATTTTATTGGTTACAAAAATGTCCTCTTAGACTGCAATTTAAACAGCTTTAACAATAAACAATGAATAAAGTTGGTTTTATAGTCACACATTTGGACCTCCTTAATAATATAGTTTCAGAAACGTATTCTTTGCAAATTCTGCATAGTAAAATCATTAGCAGCCAATGACTGTCAAACTACAACACTGTTCAGTCAAATAAATAGTGCTAATGTTGTTTTGAAGTCACATTTGCATGTGATTTCACACCGAATATTCAAAAGTACAATGGAAAACAATATAGGAAGCATGTCACAAGTTGTCACTGAATGAATGTGTGAAATAATAATCCAACTTTACCTCAATAATTAATTGTAATACAACTGACGATCTTATTTTGACCAAATAAAGACTTTAATTACTGTAAATATTGTATTGTCTGGATGGTTTAATGACATTAATTTTAAAAGACACTAAACTTAGATAATCAGATACTCATATGCTTTCAAAAACCACTATAAGCAATGAGAAGTAACATAAGAAACACCTTCAACAGAGTTCAAAGAGGTCAAGGACAACGTACGGAAGTGGGTCAGTTTTCTGCTGACAATAAAGGCAGAAATGGTCCAGATGACACTTCTAACCAAATACAATTACAACCGAAAGCGTGGCAGCGTTATATTCTTTGCCAAGTAAGACCTATGGCCTTGAAGGACATGACTCCTGGAAGACTGTCCGAATGCTGTTGAAATAGAGGAAATGCTTTGTTGTGTATTTACTCAAGGTGATTTCTTCGTACGTATTCTACGTATTAACAGATATCTTTAAGTATATCAAACTTTAGATATTCTCAAGTATATCAAACATTGATAGCGTAAAACATTAAAGGCGCGACTGTATTCAAGGCTTGAGTCTGGTATAAAAGATATAGGTAAAGTTGGTTTTATATTCGCACATTCATTCATTTTAAAGTCCCGATATTGTTTACCATGTTACTTTGAATATTCGATCGGAATTAGCATGCAAGTATGACTTCTAAACAACAATAACACTATCTAATTCACTGTGAACAATGTTGTACTTTGATGGTCATTTGCTGCTAATATGATTTCCCTATTTAGAATTTGCAAAAAATACTTGACTGAAATTATATTATGAAGGAGAATGTCTGAATATCCAAATATTAAACCAACTTTACCTCTATGTATAAAAGGCTGGAGCATACAGACCAGCAGTGCGCTTAAACTGACTTCTGTATACTGAATGTCTCAGGGCCTTTATTCTCAACGGAGGATAAAGTGAAGGATTTTGTTTTGTTATTGTGCTTGTTTTTATTCTTCTTTTTCACTGGATTTATTACATTAATAAAAGTGTATTTTATTATTTTTCTTCACTGGAGTGGACATTGGCTTCATTTGCAGAACCCATCAAGATACCATGTGTGTGGTAAGTTATGGATCTAATTTATTCCTTGAACAACATTACAAAAGACGGTCCTAAACAAAACTCTAGTTAAGCAATATATCCAAGAGAGGATCCTGGGTATTAAATAAAGGCATCCAGCACAATGTCATATTTGTAGTGCAAACCATAAGAAACTAGTGGTAACAATAAAGTATATGCTCTTTGTACAAAACTAACAAGTGAAATGGATATCCCTGGTATTCAAAATCCTTATAAATGTGCTAACACCAGTTAGCTAAGAGACCGTCAACGAACCAAAATAAACAAAGTCTTTAATATTTCGCAAACAATACCTTAATTGTGGCCTTCATCATCCAGAAGACAAGAGTGGAAGAAACATTTTTAACTCCCTTTGGATTAGTTTTCAGTGAGAGCGCTCTAAAAGTGCTGATTTTACCTTTTGTAACGTTAGTAATAATCACATCCCCATTTATTTACACTTCCCAATGTTTACACACAGCGCATTTCCATGACAACACCGCCCTCTACAGGATGGAAGTAGAAGTGTCAGCGATTGGAGGATTTAAAGGTCACCTAAATTAAGGGATTTTGACCTGGTTTATTTGCTTCATTAATAAGCCCAAAAGATAAGGTTAACAATGAAAAGGGAAAGAAAACACCATTCATTCATTATTTTGCCAATGAACCCAAGTCTCATTACATACTATACACAAATTAAACTCTTACCTGTTATATATGGGCAAAATCCTGTGAAATATGTATTTGTCAATGTCAATGTCAACGTCAGTTTTATTTCTATAGCACTTTTTAATACAACCAAAGGTTGACCAATGTGCTGCACAGTACAAATCAAAACAGATAAAAAACAAATGTGTATATAAAATTATAAAATTATTGCTAAAACAGACACTTTTCACTGATAAAATGCCAAATCAAAGAGATAAGTTTTTAACCTAGATTTAAAAACAGACAGGGATGAAACAGATCTGATACAGAGGGGCAGAGCATTCCACAACCTAGGACCAGCTACTGCAAAAGCACGGTCACCTCTGCATTTCAGCCTCGACTTAGGTATGAATAACAGTCTCTGGTTAGATGACTGAAGAGACCGACCAGGCTGATGCTTAATTAAAATGTCTGACAGATAAGAAGGTGCCAGGCTATTTAGAGATTTAAAAACCAAGAGGAGCATTTTAAAAGTGACTCGATAGTGCACAGGCAGCCAGTGCAGAGAGCGTAGAACTGGTGTAATGTGGTCATGTTTCTTGGTCTCTGTTAAAAGCCTTGCAGCAGCATTTTGAACTACTTGTAACCGGGATAAGGTTTTCTGACTAATCCCAAAGTATAATGAGTTACAATAGTCCAATCTAGTGGTAATAAACGCATGGATTATTTTTTCAAAAATTTTTCTAGATAAAATAGATTTGACTGTTTTTAATAGTCGAAGCTGAAAGAAGCAGGATTCGACCACTGCATTTATCTGTTTGTCAAAGCTCAAGCCATCATCTAGAATAACACCAAGATTTTTTACCCAGGGCTTCATAGAAAAACGTAATTTTTCTAGATTAACTATCGGTGCTCTGGTATTTGCTATGGATTTTTGGTATATAATATTTATTCATATGGAAATTAAAATAATATCCCTCCTGTGAGATATTTATTCCTGTTCAAATAGTTCTCAAGTGATATTTAAGCAGGTAAGTTTAGTTTTGGCTAGAATGAAAGCATTAATTAAAAAAAAAAAACATTTAAGGTCAATATTATTATCCCCCTTTAACAAAATTTGTTTTGGATTGTCTACAGAACAAACCACTGTTATGCAATAACTTGCCTAATTAGGCCTACCCTAACGTGCCTAATTAACCTTGTTAAGCCTTTAAATGCCACTTTAAGCTGAATACTAGTATCCTGAAAAATATCTAGTGAAATATTATATACTGTAACCAGCTATAGGGGAGTGGAGAGACAGTGATAGAGCCAATTCAGTGGATGGGGATGATTGGGAGGCCATGATGGGTAAAGACCAATGGAGGGAATTTGGCCAGGACACCGGGGTTGCACCCCTACTCTTTACATGGGATTTTTAATGACCACAGAGAGTCAGGACCTCGGTTTAACGTTTCATCCAATAGATGGCACTTACTGATCCCTTCACTATACTGGGGCGTTAGGACCCACACAGACCGCAGATTGAGCAACCCCCTGCTGGCCTCACTAACACCACTTCCAACAACAACCTTGTTTTCCCATGTGATCTCCCATCCATGCACTGACCTCAGCCAGGGGCGTTGCTAGACATAAAGCTCTACTGGGGCACGTGCCCCCGCCCCCACCCCCTCAAAAAAAAAAAAAAAAAAAAAAAAAAAAAAAAAAAAATATATATATATATATATATATATATATATATATATAATCGCACAGGAATATCAGTATATTAATATAGGCTTTGCTAAAAGGCTGGTCAAATGTCTTTTTTTACAGAAGCTAACAGACGCACAAGCTGCGACCACGGTGATGAGTCAACAATCGCATATATTTTGACTTATTTAAAGTAGGATATAGGCTATAGCATATAATAATTTTGTGTAAAGAAGTGTATAAAAAAATGTAGCCAATATATATAACGTCCCTGCTATGTAGCGCATATATAGCCTATATTGTAACCCTTTCAATAGATAGACCTCATCAATGACATATTAAGCATGGACATTTAAAGGATAAGTTATGCTGTGAGATGCATCCATGACTTTACACATTAAAGTAATAATCAAGTGTGCGCAGGTTATGTACCTTATGGAGTCACTCTCTTAATATTGGATATTGAAGAAGCATAAAATGCTGTTATGAAACAAACTCTCTTATATCTGCTGGTGCTGCTATCAATACGCAGATCTCGGGTTATGCTGGTGCAGCCGTTAATACACGGTTCAGGTAATCACAAAGCCAGCTCGCCTATATGATGTTTAATTATGGGTGGGTCGCAGGTGGATAAGTTCAATCATTGGTTATGCAGACCACTTTGACTAAAATATCATAAAAGTTCAAACGCTTTGATTAAACTAAAGCGAAACTTATTCATCAATGGATGTTTGTCATAAAGAGTGATAATAAAGGCTGCTCTTTTATTTTTGATCATGCAGTTAACAAAGATTCAATATTCGAAACTGAATATTTTACTTTTATTTTATTCATATTACGATTGTATTTAACAGACCAGTTTGTGTTTTGGCCGCGGCAAATAGCGGACCCTGAGGCACATCGCTTCACTTCAGTTTATTAGTTATTCTTGTTTATTTTGTAAATAACTGACCCACAAAAACTAAGATACAAATTGTACAAAACAAAATTCGTTCAAAGAATATTTTTCTTCCGACGAAAATATATATAATTAATATATATTTTTGTGCGTCCCCATCCGCTACACTGTGCAGTGTTTGTTTCGCTCCACGGGAAAAAAGGATTTAATTAATGCTCCCGTAATCGCTGCTACACAAACCCCAGTGATATATTAGCTACATATTTTTATAAATGTCTTTACACAAAATTACTGTATGCTATAGCCTATAGCCTACTTTAAATAAGTCAAAATATGCGATTGTTGACTCATCACCGGTCGCAGCATGCGCGTCTGTTAGCTTCTGTAAAAAAAGACATTTGACCAGCCTTTTAGCAAAGCCTATATTAATATACTGATATTCCTGTGAAAGTTTGACACTGTACATTAAACTGAGGAGAGTTTAACTACTTCACAACACTCAGTCACCTGCTCAGCGCGAGGGCGAAGGAGAAAAGTGCAGCGCTGAGGTAAAATCATATTCTCAAGTCATAATCTTTAAAATAATTATAAATTATAAATAAAAGTATTCTTATTATTATACATTATTTTTATATACATATTATTATTCTTCTAAATAATCTTAAATGTAACTGGAAAACAATGTTAAGACAACTGGAGTGATGCTAAGATCATTTAAGAAATTACTTTTGCATAAATATTAATTTCATTTTAATGAAATTCTATAGACAATTCAATAAAATACAATATATATATATGTTATAGGATGTTATATTATCTGTTGTAGACTTGACACATGGCAGATAATTAGGTTTATAAAGTCTTTACCTCCCTCGTCATCCCTCCTTTTTGCTTCATACAAAAAAATCTATCAGGAGGCATGCTTAGTAAGATCACCATCATATTGTTTAAACTTTAGTTTTGTCCACTTGCAACACAAAAAAAAAAGCTGTTATGCTGGTTTTACAATGCATGAGCGGCGCGTAACAAGCAGGTAGCCGTCTTTTTTGGCGCGCATGTTTACTACCGGGACTCTCAGAGCAGCGCCTGCAAGAGGCGCGAGATGCGTCAGTTTGCTTTTTGATTAAACACATTGCTTTCACCAGCGTTGGTTTGGTTGCACTTAGAGAATAACGTCTTTATTTCAGGATTACCACTCTTAATAAATACACTTGCATATGAAGTAAATCATACTGTATCTCAATGCATTTACTGGGGCACTGGAGATTTTTACTGGGGCACGTGCCCCAGTGAATTGGGTCTAGCGACGCCCCTGACCTCAGCCCTGCTCAGCTTCAGCGAGGACCTGGTCTTTAGTTGCAGGGTGATATGGCTGTGGGATTGTTTTTTTTATTAACAGCACAAAAGCCTATGCTTGTAAAACTGTAGTGTTATTTTAATTGCAAAAATATAGTGTGAAAAAATATATAATATCACACAGAGGCCACTGAATTGAAACAACTTTATTTCATTATGGTTTACTGGCATCATTTAGAATCATTGAAGTATACTACAGTGATTTTTACCCCTCAGAATATTTACTGCCTAGAATATATGGCCATATTATATATCAAAAATAAAGAACCAAACCTCTGCTTGATAAAGAAGAAAAAAAAAGGCATTTTATTTTATCTTCATGTGTTCATGTTTGATCAACTTAGGTTTACTAGCAACTGTTATCAGAGGCGTAACAGCCATTTAAAAAGTGGGGGGGGGAACAGCTGTATGGCCACCCAAAAGTGATTAATGATTTATTAGCAATAAAGTTTAATTAATAATATTTTAACCAAAATTCTAAAATAATTACAAAATATTAATAATAACAATAAATAAACAGAACCACACACATTTAAATTAAGCATTACTCTGTGTGAAAATATTTTTAAATACTACAATTCAACTGCAAAATTGCAAGTTGATACTACACATATAACGTGAGATGGACATCGCCATGTGTACTTGCAGCGATGCGTCATTCATAAAAGCAGAACACGCAGGATTCAACACGTAAATTCACAATTACTCCCCAAATAGATGCAAGTAAGTGGTTGGTGAACTTAGAGAGGAGTAGATTCAACTTTATAGTAACTTTCAGTATGTGTATCTGATATGATTAAAACACATCCGCAAATTATATTTTAATGGATTGTTAGACTTCCTTGTGTGTTTTACAAACTCTAAAGTTCTTGTTTTACTAGTACTTGTGTGTATTTACATGTCTAAATCATAAATTAAGCAATAGGCCGTAAAAAGGCTGCATAATTGTGATAATATAACACGTCTTTCTCAGCAGAGTTAAGTTGGTTTTGTTTTCGGGAAAAAAAAACGAAAAAAAGAAGCACTTTTCCAACGGTCCCTTACTGAGAGTTTAGGTCAGCGCGAGCTCTCTCTGGCTAAACGCATATTGCGACTGCTCAAGCAGTGCTCGTAATATCGAGCGAAAAAAGAAAGACAGCTGTGAAACATAACCTGCTTTGTCTTTTTGTAGGGAATACAGTTTAGATCTTTTTAGGGTTAGAGGTTTTTTAGTTAATGCCGTCTGTCACTGAATGTGTCAGGAATACCAAAAACAAACCAACTTAACACCGCTGTCTTTCTCTGGCTCAGCACCAGACAAGACACCAGCACCAGGGACTTTACGGTTCTCACTTCGAAATGGAACAAAAGTAGGATTCTGTAACGTTAGTGATTTATCGTGATTTACCCAGCTGTAGCTGTTGCTCCCTTCCGTGTCATCCCTGTCTTTGACTGCAAAGTGAATGAATGAAGCTCGTGGCAGACGCTCAAGAGATTCGCGCTGTGATTGGCTGAGTGATCGTTCACTCAAATCAAGTAACAAATCAGAGAACACCTAGGTCAAATAAAAAGCGTGGGCCAGACGGGGGACAGAATAACCTGTTTCCAAAAAGTGAGGGGGACGTGTCCCCCCCGTCCCCCCCGGTTGCTACGCCCCTGACTGTTATATAAGACTGAAGGGCTTTGTTCTTTGACAACAACCTCCTGGGTGTACTTATTGCATGACTTTTTGCCTCTATACATACAAATTAAACAGAAAAAACATTGTTCTGAGCTGTAATAATTAATTTTTTTATTAAATGCAAAGCTGGCAGAAACAAAATAAGCTGATGGAGTATGCACTAACCTGCACATTATTCAGACTCAAGATGGCGCCAAACAATCAAAAACCCAAAGCTGACAGAAACGAAAACAGCTGATGGAGTATACACTAACCTGCGCATTATTCAGACACAAGATGGCGCCAAACAGACAAAAACCCAAAGCTGACAGAAACGAAAACAGCTGATGGAGTATACACTAACCTGCACATTATTCAGAAACAAGATGGCGCCAAACAGACAAAAACACAAAGCTGACCGAAACGAAAACAGCTGATGGAGTATACACTAACCTGCACATTATTCAGACACTAGATGGCACCAAACAGTCAAAAACACAAAGCTGACCGAAATGAAAACAGCTGATGGAGTATACACTAACCTGTGTATTATTCAGACACAAGATGGCACCAAACAGTCAAAAAACATGGCATGACAGATAAGAATATACAAATGAATGTGGGTGTACGTATATGGATGTGAACGTATTTATTGACAGTCAATGTGATTTGAAGTTTCCAGATGAGTCTGTGTTATTTAGCAGTTGTTATCTGAAAACAAAATACCTTGTAATGTCGCAACTGACCAATCAGAATCAATTCACATCCAGGCAGTTACATCCAGGCAGTTCTTATTGCATTTTATTACACGGCTGTCTGGAATACTCGATTCTGATTGGCGAGTCATGACATTACAAGGTGTGCTATCCCAAGATAACAACCGCTGAATAACAGAGATTAATATAGGAACTTTAATAACAAATGTACATTTAATGCACTGTGTTTTGGCTCATATAGTGATTTTTCATGATTTTTTTGGTAGATCACAGTTCAGATCACTCCTTATCCCGGTGCTGTTCAACACATACACAGTTTCACACCACAGATCGTTCTGCTTATCAATTGTCTTGGTTTCAGT
The DNA here is from genome assembly GCF_903798145.1 of Danio aesculapii. Lineage (NCBI taxonomy): Eukaryota > Metazoa > Chordata > Actinopteri > Cypriniformes > Danionidae > Danio > Danio aesculapii. The sequence goes on along the minus strand of NC_079437.1, from coordinate 2,353,478 downwards.
GACTCTAAACATCTCATATGGAGGAATCAGCACCTCTTTCTCATGACGAAGTTTGGAATGATTCGTAATTTCAGCACCTTCACAGGTGTGAATCTCAAAACAAGATTTATTTCCAAAAAACTTTGCCTTTCTCCAATCGTAAGAGGAAGATGCAAATGAGCCAAAACGAACAGTGTTGTTGAGAAGTTCAAACTTTGATTTTGTACCGCGAAAAGTATCAAAGCATCTATTTTGTGTTGTTTTCAGAATCTGTAAGGCCTCTGTTAACAGAAAGTGTAGTGAATACCAGCCGTATTTCCCAATGGTGTAGTTTTGCCGGCCATAACGAGTGGCATTATTGAAATCACGAAACACTTTATCACCAGTGTACATATAGATGGCAATTGAATGATCATGTGTCAAGTTATTTGTACCATTAATAAATTTTTCAGCCTCTTTCCAAGCTTCTTTGAGATTAGTTTTAGAGTTATTGAGTTCCTTCGGCAGATATTCTGTTTTCACCAAAGCTGACATGTTGTCTGTGCATCCCTTATACTGATTATCAACTGAATTCAGTGCCATATCCAGTGGATATCCAACAGCAGTGACTCTGTGATCCTGCAGTGAAAGGAATCATAATGATCAGATCATCAGTGTTTATGAGTGTAATATTCATACAAGAACACAAGCTCACCTGTAGAGCAGCTACAATGAGGAGAAGAGCTTCAATCATCATCTTCATTCAGTCCGTTGATCTACAAAATACAGAGCAGATGATGAAAGACCAGAAACACAAAAGAGATAGACTTTAATCTATCTTTAGAGCTTTAATCATCATCTTCATTCAGTCCATAAAGATGAACAGATGCTGAAACATAACAGGATTTCATAAATAGTTGAAGGTAAATTGATTTGTCCTCCTGTGAAAATGTTATCCTGCTAATTAATTAAATATCTGCTAATTAACAGTTTTCATATTTAGTGATTCACAAGTGTTTTTGGTTTATTTACAGTTGTGAATTGCATTATAGGATGTTGATCTCTGCTCTGCCGACTTCTGATGTTGAAAATTCAACTCTACAGTTTAACAAAGTGACTTTTATTGACGTTTTAGTCATTTGAAATAAAAATATCATGTATAAGAAATAATATCTAGAGAAATAATTCTGTAAAATTACAGAAAATGTACTGCAGTTTATTACAAGGTGTTTGTAGCGTAAAATACAACGCCAACCCAGATAATATGTCACCAAAAACTATTAAATATGTTCATAAAAGTCTCTTTTTTTTACTTTTCAATGTTTAAAGTTGTTAGAAGAAAGAGCAAGATCTCATAATGCAATTAAAAAAGCCACAACAACGACAAAAAAACAAAAACATATTTTAGATAAATTGCAAAATATGGAAAACTGCTAAATTATATATATATATATATATATATATATATATATATATATATATATATATATATATATATATATATATATACACACAGTTGAAGTAAGAATTATTACCCCTTCTTTTTTAAATATTTCCCAAATTATGTTTAACAAAGCAAGGAAATTTTCACAGTATGTCTGATAATATTTTTTCTTCTTGAGAAAATCTTACTTGTTTTATTTCGGCTGGAATAAAAGCAGTTTTTAATTTTTTTAAAACAATTTTAAGGTCAAAATTATTAGCCTCTATAAGCTATATATTTTCTCGATAGTCTACAGAACAAACCATTGTTATACAATAACTTGCCTAATTACCCTAACCTGCCTAGTTAGCCTAATTAACCTAGTTAAGCCTTTAAATGTCACTTTAAGCTGCATAGAAGTGTCTTGAAAAATATCTAGTCAAGTATTATTTACTGTCATCATAGTAAAGATAAAATAAATCAGTTATTAGAAATGAGTTATTAAACTATTATGTTTAGAAATGTGTTGAAGAAATATTCTCTCCGTTAAACAGAAATTGAGGAAAAAAAATAAACAAAAGGGCTAATAATTCTGACTTCTACTGTATATATATATATAAAACTAAAAAGCTTGAAAAGTACATTATGTTACCTAACAGCAGGAATATTTGTCAAACTGTAGAGGGTCCTCTGAAGGGCAAAGAGCCAATCAGATTCAAGAACCAGACAGACCTGTTGTGTGTGTATATATATATATATATATATATATATACACACACACAACAGTTCTGTCTGGTTCTTGAATCTGATTGGTTGATAGACGTGTGATACTCTGCCAGTAACCGCACTCATACTGGCTCTTTGCCCTTCACCCTTGTGTATTACTCTGCCCACATACAGCGACAAGTAGAGGACCCTCTACAGTTTGACAAATATTCGTGCTGTTGGGTAACATAATGTACTTTTGAAGCTTTTAAGTCGAGAATGTAGCTGTTTAGTTTGCAACTATGCAGTTTATTTATATGGATAGAGCCCAGGGGCGTCGCTAGACCCAATTTACTGGGGCACGTGCCCCAGTAAAAATCTCCAGTTCCCCAGTAAATGCATTGAGATATGATTTACTTCATATGCAAGATGTATTATTAAGAGTGATAATTCCGAAATAAAGACGTTATTCTCTATGTGCAACCAAAACCAACGCTGGTGAAAGCAGTGTAATCAAAAGACAAACTGACGCATCTCTGCATGCCAGTTCGAGTCCCGGTAGTTAACAAGCGCGCTAAAAAAGTAGGCTACTTGCTGCTCACGCGCCGCTCATGCGTTGTAAAACCGGCGTAACGGCCTTTTTTGCTTTGCAAGTCCATAAAACTAAAGTTTAAACAATACGACAGTGATCTTACTAAGCATGCCTCCTGATAGCTTTTTTTGTATGAAGCAAAAAGGAGTGATGACGAGTCAGAGAGGTAAAGACTTAATAAACCTGACTCTCTGCCATGTGTCAAGTCTAAGACAACAGATAATTCTATAAAACATCTGTTTTTGTATTTTATTGAATTGTTTATAGAATTTCATTCAAATGAAATTAATATTCATGCAAAAGATTTCTTAAATGATCTTAGCATATCACTCTAGTTGTGTCTTAACATTGTTTTCCAGTTACATTTAAGATTATTTAAAATAATAATTGTATAACAACAATACTTTTATATATATATATATATATATATATATATATATATATATATATATATAAAGCTCTACTAGGGCACCCACCCATATATATATATATATATATATATATATATATATATATATATATATATATATATATATATATATATATATATATATATATATATATATATATATATATATATATATATATATATATGGGTGGGTGCCCTAGTAGAGCTTTATGTCTAGCTACGCCCCTGATAGAGCCCATATTAAATATTTATAATTTCTGAGAGACAGCGTGTCGGCGGCCATTAGCCTGCCATACTGAGTAGACCAAAGACGGTTGACGTTGACCATCCACAAGATGGTGACAGAGACTGCATAATAAGCCCTTAGAAGTTTAAACAGCGTAATTTCTAACTACAGCTGATCAAATCATTATTGAACTATTAAGTGATATTTTTAGTCAATCTCTCTCTTTTGTATGTTGTAGTGCTGTATTTATTCCATATAATTGTAGTGTATTGAGTGTGAGATGGAACTCGCATATAAGGAATGTGCGTTGTGTTGGCAGAAAGAAAGAAGAAATGCCCGCATGTGTTTAGCGTTTTCCCTTATCGCAAACACAACAGCAATCTGGTACCAAGGTAGCAAAGAATTTTTGCCCAGATTTGGCATAAAGCTGGCACAGCAGGCATTCATCCAGCACTGGCATACAGCATGTGGGCCACACATGGCCCTGGTTTGGCAGAGGTGGCACCGTCTTTAAGGTGGCACACAATACTTGGACCAAAAGTAAAGTGTAGTATTAGGCCCAGATGTTAATAATTGATATGTGAGCGCTGTGAGATTGGCCTATCTTGACCCACAATTAAAATACATTTTATTATATTCAAATAAAGAAAAACAAGAAAAAAGCAGGGGAAAAGCACGCCCATAGCAAGCCTAAAAAGCAATGATTTATGGGTTTCTCAATTTCATTGCAGTCGTGACACACCAGCATATCTGGCCCAGTTATGGATTATTAACTTGGCTGAGACCTAGCCCAGATATGGGCCCAGATGTTTGGCCCTTGTCTGGAAGCCAGACTTGGTCCAGTCATGTACCGTAATTCACTGCGGCATGTGATGAGAGATATTTTGCTGGGTAGTTATTGGGCTGTTTTTTTCGGGGTTAATTATTATGATATCCTTATTGCAACAGAGAAATACTTTAGACTGTAATACTGTAGGGAGATATCTCTGTATACTGTAATACTGTAGGAAGATATCTCTGTATACTGTAATACTGTAGGAAGATATCTCTGTAGACTGTAATACTGTAGGGAGATATCTCTGTAGACTGTAATACTGTAGGGAGATATCTCTGTAGACTGTAATACTGTAGGGAGATATCTCTGTAGACTGTAATACTGTAGGGAGATATCTCTGTAGACTGTAATACTGTAGGAAGATATCTCTGTATACTGTAATATTGTAGGAAGATATCTCTGTAGACTGTAATACTGTAGGGAGATATCTCTGTAGACTGTAATACTGTAGGAAGATATCTCTGTAGACTGTAATACTGTAGGGAGATATCTCTGTAGACTGTAATACTGTAGGAAGATATCTCTGTAGACTGTAATACTGTAGGAAGATATCTCTGTAGACTGTAATACTGTAGGGAGATATCTCTGTAGACTGTAATACTGTAGGAAGATATCTCTGTAGACTGTAATACTGTAGGGAGATATCTCTGTATACTGTAATATTGTAGGAAGATATCTCTGTAGACTGTAATACTGTAGGGAGATATCTCTGTAGACTGTAATACTGTAGGAAGATATCTCTGTATACTGTATACTGTAATACTGTAGGGAGATATCTCTGTAGACTGTAATACTGTAGGAAGATATCTCTGTAGACTGTAATACTGTAGGAAGATATCTCTGTAGACTGTAGGAAGATATCTCTGTAGACTGTAATACTGTAGGAAGATATCTCTGTAGACTGTAATACTGTAGGGAGATATCTGTATACTGTAATACTGTAGGAAGATATCTCTGTATACTGTAATACTGTAGGGAGATATCTCTGTAGACTGCCGTTCAGCCTTCTAATCTTAAAATGTGAGCAAAATCACCTGTTTGGTCTTCACTTTAGACATTATGCTAGAGAGAATCATTCAAACACTATAGCTCTAAAGTGACGTTGGTGAATTGGAAACGGCTTCTGCTGTTCTGACGTCAGATGCAGATGTAAAGGAATGGCGGAAGAAAGTAGTTCCTAATACACTTTATAACTTATACCTATATAAGTTATAAACTGCTATAAGTTATAAACTGTAACTATAAACTATAAGTAAACTAACTATAAGTATAAGTAAACTGTAACTATAAACTGTAACTATAAACTGTAACTATAAACTATAAGTATACTGTAACTATAAGTAAACTGTAACTATAAACTGTAACTATAAACTATAAGTATACTGTAACTATAAGTATAAGTAAACTGTAACTATAAACTGTAACTATAAACTATAAGTTATAATCTTTATAACTTATACCTGTATCCTGCACTTTCTGCTATTGCACTGCTGGTTAGACCTAAACTGCATTTCGTTGCCTTGTACTTGTACACGTGTAATGACAATAAAGTTGAATCTAATCTAATCTAATCTAAAAAGGATTTTTGAGACACTTCGTGTTTCATTTTCTTTTTTATATACACGATTATGCCGTCGAACTATTAACGTAATATCACACTCGTGTGATATTGCTCATATATATATATATATATATATATATATATATATATACATATATAAATATATATTTTTAACAGTGTACAGTAGTTAACAATTAACCTAGTAAGCCTTCAAATGTCACTTTAAGCTGAACAACAGTATTTTCCAAAATAACTTAAAATATTATGTACTGTCATCATGGCAAGGCAAAATAAATTATTAGACATTAGTTATAAAAACTATTACATTTTAAAAATGTGTTGATTATTTAAAATAATAAAATCAATTTTGCCTTTAACTGTATCACATCAACAGGAATATGTCCACAGATTTGTACAATAAATGTAACATCATAGCTACCTGTGAATATTGTCCTTTTCTCAGATTCTTTGTTGTTATCAGGAACAATGATACAAAAAGATCAGAAAAGTCAGTCGTTCACAGCCAGACGACAACGATTCTTCAGTATGAGAGATGAAAAGGTTAAAGTTGTCTTATATATGATTACTAATGTGTGTGTGTGTGCTTTCTGAAAAATAACACCTAACGTGTGAAATTGGTGCATATAGCTCAGCTAAATTTCTGAATAACTTCAGACTTCAGAGCTGTGTGGTTTCACACTGGACAAACTAAGATGTTAACAAATGTTGAACACCTCATCAGTTGTCCATCAGCAGTTTTGACTATACAATACCCTGGATGACAAAACTAGTCGTATATTCCACAGGAAAATAGCCAAAAATTCATTGTATGGCTCAAAATTGTAGATTTTTCTTTTATGCCAAAATCATTAGAATATTTAACAAAGATCATGTTCCACTATATATATATATATATATATATATATATATATATATATATATATATATATATATAATATATATATATATATATATATATATATATATATGCTGTAATTTTGATAAATATTTATAGTATTTGAAACATTCTCAATTTTTGATTAGTATGTGCTTTACTCCATTTTATTCTTTTTTTGCACCCTCTGTTTCCTTATTTTCAAATGGTTGTATCTCAGCCACATACTGTCCAATCCTAAACATAAATCAATGTAGAGCTTATTTACTCAGCTTTCACATGCATAAACTTTAACAAAAATGCATAAATTAAAACAGCTGAATTAAAACTAATGCTCCAGGATCAATTATGTAAACTTTACAGATGCAATATAGATTCTGAATATAATAAAGGAAAATATAAATGAAATATTTGTGGTTTATAGAATGCATCTGATCATGAATACACCATTTTTGATTGGGCAAAAGCATGTGGTTTCAAATCAAAACCAGTGAATGTGCTGATATATGACAAATTGTATTTTAATTGAGAACTTTGGGCTACGGATTTATTTATTTGTTTATTTATTTAACAGGGACAATACACTTGACATTTTTATACAGAGACAACCGATGCTGCGTACATATGGCATAAAGCATAAAGCTAATTTGTTACCCTTATCCCTGGTTAGGCTTTACATAACAAAAAAAAAATCAACAAATAAAAAAACATACTAATAATGCAACAGACATGTATAGATGTACATGTACAGAGCCACAAGCATACCATCAATCTGCATATTAATGGAAAATGTAGACCTGACCAAGCTGAAATGGATCATACTTAAAGGGATGAAAAAGGAAATTGCACATATTTTTATCTGTTGAGAAGATATTTTGAAGAGCTATACTGACTTCCAAAGTAGGGGGAAAATGAAAGTTCATGGCTACTGGTTTTCTACATTCTTAAAAAAAAAGCTTTTAGGTGAACTGTCCCTTTAAATTAAACCCCAGAGGTGATGCACAAATCTGTTTGATTTGCTTTTGCTTTGTACAATCTTAAAAATATAAGTGAAAAATAGAGTTTGGCATAAGAGTCAATACGATATGTTAGGAAAGAGCAATGAATCATGCCTGCAGCAGTAAAATGTTAAAATTAATTTCAAATAATGACCAGTCGAAGGCGCTGGAATGCTATTAGGCTGCTTTCAAACTACCATAGCCTACTCGTTCATCTAATGCAGTGGTCACCAAACTTGTTCCTGGAGGGCCGGTGTCCTGCAGATTTTAGCTCCAACCCTAATCAAACACACCTGAACAAGCTAATCAAGGTCTTACTAGGTATTCTTGAAACAATCAGACAGGTGTGTTGAGGCAAGTTGGAGCTAAACCCTGCAGGGACACCGGCCCTCCAGGAGCGTGATTGGTGACCCCTGATCTAATGCTTGTGTTTGGATGGTATAAAGGTGACAAATAAATGCACAATATTATAGCAAACATGGCCAATTAGCTGTACTTGTCTACCATATGATAAAACATTTCACACTTCAAATATTTAGGCATTAGTTACTCTCATCTACGGTTAAATCCTTTTTTTGCTTTGTTTTCCACAGCTCATAATCTACACAGAGTTAAGCATTAATCTAGGGTAGGCCTATTTATAAGATAATATTTTATATTGCATATTATTTAAACCATGAGAAATGTGGCTTATTTGTATATCTGTAATGTTGATGTCATTGGTTTGACTGATGCAGCATAGGCTACTTAAATAGCTTTTAAGGGTGTGTCCGAATCTATTTTTGCTATTTTAAGGACGTAAAAATATGGGTTGCACCGTGACGCATGGTCTAACAGGGTTGTGCTTATTCTCTTAATGAGTTATGGGTGTGTTTTGTGCATAACAGGCATTAAATCAATCAGAGTCTCATCTCCCATTCTTTTTAAGAGTCAGTTGCGTCACGCAATGGCACATTTGCTATTTACATGTTGGACTTTGTAAGTGGAAAAACTGAACGCTTCACTAGCGAGAAAACAGTTAAACAGAGCATCTGCAGCACGAGGATAAAGAACGATCCTTCTCCATTTAGCCCCTTTACTCTTTTCTTTCTTTACTCTCTTTTGTTTCGTGAAGTAAGGAACGGTGTTGTATGCTCTCCACTGAGGACATCCATTAGTCTGCATATTTAATTTCCTTTGTTAAGCGCAAAGATTTGTTTCAAAACTATTTCTAAATTCAGTTCTAATTTCCAGTAAATGAATAAATGAACAATAAAAACAAAGTGTGGTCAAAAAACTGAGTTATATCCAAACACACGTCCTGTTCTTATGCCTCATATGGTGATGCAGACGTCTCCAAAACCACAGGTGGACAAATCTAAACTTGCTTTTAATAAAACAAATATAAATATGCATATAATAAATAATAATAACATTATACAAATGCAAATTGTCGGGGTCACGGTGGCACAATGAGTAGCACAATCGCCTCACAGAAAGAAGGTTGCTGGTTCGAGCTTTGGCTGGGTCAGTTGTCATTTCTGTGTGGAGTTTGCATGTTCTACCCGTGTTTGCGTGGGTTTCCTCCGGGTGCTCCGGTTTCCCCCACAGTTCAAAGACATGCGCTATAGGTGAATTGGGTAGGCTAAATTGTCTGTAGCGTTTGTGTGTGAATGAGTGTGTATGGATGTTTCCCAGTGATGGGTGGCAGCTGGAAGGGCATCCGCTGTGTAAAATATGTGCTGGAAAAGTTGGCGGTTCATTCCGCTGTGGCGACCCTATATTAATGAAGGGACCAAGCCAAAAAAAAAAGAATGAAATGCAAATTGTCAGGAATAAACTGAAAAAGCCCCCCTGAGATGAAGGCATGGAGGCAGTGGTTTTATATTCATGTAGAAAATAATAATTTTGTAGTATTTGAATTCTTTAATTCATTTTTATTTGTGAAGATATGCGTGTATTACTGTACATCCTGTGTGTATTAAGCAATGCGTAAGCATTTAAGGTGCACAAGTAACGCACTCTGCGCTGGACTTTAGACCTGCTTTCAGCTGGTCTTTTGCACTGTCAATTTCAGTTCCTCAAAATAGCAACACACCTTAACACACTTCCTTTCTAGACCGGAACACTCGTGAGTCCACAAGGTGGCGCAAATGGATTTGCTATTTAAACAACATTGTGCAAAACGGGAAAATTAGGGTTGCGTTGGTCTGAAAATAGCAACACATCATGCCAAACACATCTTGCACCTTACTGCACCAGGGCCCATTATGTTTTTTGCTATTTATAGTGACTAATACTAAACAACTAATCACACACTTACTTATGTAATGCATCAGTTATGTATGCAATGCCATAAAATCTGCCCTTTTTTGTGTAAATCTCACAACTTCCCTCCCTTTCTCCACACACGCACACTAGCATCTGCGCCACACTAGCCACGATGGAAGAAATTATCTTGCTTTTAGCTCTGCGATATATGTGAAGTTCACCCAACTTTAAAATGATTTTGAGGCGGAGGAAGAGGGAAAAGGTCATCATCGCAGCTTGCGCCTAATGTTTATACAGTATATGGGGTCCTCCACTGACTCATCTCCCAACAGGGCAAGAAGGCAGGTAACTTCTGCCATCGACCCCAGACCACCCTGTTGCTGTTGTTGTTTACCGCGTCGACGTCTTCTTCACACACGCTCTTCCTTCTACACCATTAAAGCGCGGAGAAGTACCACAGTGTCGCAAGTTTAAAGACGTACAAAGCGAAATGCGTCAATAAATCCGATCTGCCTGTTTAGATGATAGTCGCATTGTCACATATCTGATTTATATCTGATTTATTTCCACATATGAAGGAGGCCTGAATCCGATCTCTGAATATCCAAATGCATGTGAGAAATAAAAGTGATTTGATTTGATTTGTTTACACGATCATAGAACAGTGATCTGGGTCACATATGAGCAGAAAATCAGAATTGGGTCACATTTAACTGGTGGTGTAAACGGGGCCTTAGTTTTCTTAGTTTGCTTATGTGTCGACTTATGATTGAGAACATTTAAAAATTGTTGTCAGTTATTCTTAAAAATGCAGTAAATAATTGTATTGATTATTTCAACTTGGTAAATTAGCAAAGGGGTTGTTTAATGGAGATAAGTATGAAGTTATGAACCAGGTAATCAAAGCAAATGAGAAAGTCCCTATCAACTCAGCATGACAATCGCAGTGAGGAATGCTACCGTACAGGTGGACTCGTACAAAGGCTGGATCTAAAGCAAACACGGCTTTTATTTACACACCATTCGAATCTTTTCATCAGATGACATTCAGACAAGTTGAAACTGTCACATAAACATATTAAAACATGCCAGTAGTTTACAGTGACTGCCAACCTACTGTAGGCATCTTGCCAGGGGTGTAGATTTAGAATAGACGGAGGGGATGTGTTCCCACCAATATCCATCAAGTATTGAAATGTCTCCACTAATAATTTAATTCATGTAAAAAAAATCACGCTGTCAATATTAACCTAGACATGCAGAAAGGGTTAAATCACGTTCTCTCCTCGAGTCGCACCACCCCCAAACACATATAAACATTGTCATTGGCTGTACCTTTCCCTGCTGTCATGTGAAAGGCTGTAGCTGCACAGATACAAGCAGCGAGCACCATAATGGTGCAGTTGAATTTCCTGTGCAAGAATAAAGCTGCGGTCATACTAAAGTTTGACCACGGGAAATTCTGTCACACGGCGCTGCGAATATGGGCGGGGAACAGGATATGATGTCACACACCAAATGGTTTAGATTAGTACAGAAGATGGATTCCGACGTACTTCTGCGACGACGATGAAAACGTTAGCAAAGGAAGAGATTGTGGGTTCACCCTATTCTCCACACAAGGAATGAGCGGGGAGAGTTTCATTCTCTTATTCAAGAGCTTCGTCTGGATGAAGAGACGCCACAAGGAGTATTTTCACCTCAGTACAGCCGATTTTCATCGGTTACTTACAATGGTTGCCCCGGCAAGACACTATACTGCGTCAGGCAATAGGTCCAGCAGAACGTCTTGCTATATGTTTACGTTCAGTATTTTATCGTCAGAAAACTTAATATCACGATATCTGTTAGTAAATAACGTTTTTAGGTGTGTAATATACATTACAAACTATAGATTAAAAGTTTTTTAGTAAGTTATGTGTCTTTCATATCAAATTAATTTACCACACCATCTCATTCTTTACCATATAATTACTTGTTAATAATTACAAAGAAAATGTCACGTTCATGAAAATATTTTTTTGGATCAAGAAAGAAAAAGACAAATTTTTTCTTTAATTTTAGATTTTTAATTGTAATACATAATTCTTGGTCATTTGAGACTCCTATATAACAGCACTCCGGCAAGATTTTCTCTTGCTTTCACAAAAGTGTTTATATCCGTTATTAATAGCCTATTTAAGTAATAAGGCCTTTTTTCAGTGCATGCATTGACTGCTTTTTCAAATACGCGGAATAGGCTAAACGTCTATGTGTCACTTCCTGTTTCATTTTATGGAATTATAAACACAGACATGCACATTTTTCAGAAAATAGCCTATTTACTTACAAATTTTGTTAGGCCTATATATATATATATATATATATATATATATATATATATATATATATATACATATATATATATATATAATTTTTTTTTTTCTGGAAATATATGCATGTCCGTGTATATTACATATATTATTATAAATAATATATTTACTTGAATAGGCTATTGAAATAAATTGTATTTATTTAAAATAGTCTATATAAAATTATATTACAACCTGCAATTTAACATTCGTTTTGGCTTTAACAAATTATTGAACAGAATATTAATAACTAATAAAAAAAAGTTTTACTGAGCTCAGTGAAAAGTTTTGTATGTAGACACAATATTAAAAAAATAATACTACAGCCATCTCTGCAGCGAGTCAGCAATAGCCTGACTAAAATGAAACTATTTCTCTTATCAGAAAACAAACACTCATCAACATTGTGTTAGATTTCAGCAAATACTAATCGGACACTGTTGATGACCACTTTTGTAATGATGATCACCCGAAAGTCACTATTAAATCCTGTTCCGCGCCGCAGTTGCATCGAGTCTTGTTTTAAATAATTTCGGTCTCAGCGCCCATTTAGCAGGAAGAGCGCAGGGATTTGAAATATATGAAATATAAAACGTCATCCAAATGAAGTAGATTATTAAGTAAAAAAAAACATCTGAAAGGTTATTAAATACGTTTAGAAATGGTTAAATAAATGAGCAAATAAGTACACATAACACTGCATTTTATAATTGACTTTATATAATTTTTTATATATTTATGTGCATATTTATGTATGTGTGTGTCTATATATATATATGGTGGATGGCACCAGCTGGCAGCAATCACGCTGATGTGGATCCTTTACGGAGGTATTGTATAAAATAGGGCGATGGGACACAGATAAAATTAGAGCTTCCTCCATTTTTTTATTTTCTGAACAGAAAGGTCACGCTACGGTTTGTTTTTCTATTGGTCTCACGCACCACCTGAAGCAAATTCGCAGTTCAAATTTGACCTAGCTTGAACTTTGCCACGCAGTGAACTTTGTTGCAAGAGATCAGATCATCAGATACGGTTGCGGCCGGAACTGAAAGAAATTTATTTATATTATTTATTAAATTTCCCAATACATGTATTTTACCACCGTCTACGCCACTCCAACCCTAAACCCAACCATCACAGTACTGTAAAGATATTAATTGTTGTTATGCAGTGTCACAGAAATTATCCTATAGTGAAGTGCGTATCTGCAGCTGTATCCTGTCTAGACTTTACACAGCGAACTGTCAAAACTCATCGCAGGATCCTGCGTTTCCGGTCTGACGCAATCGCCTGTGTATGAATGGAAGTCTATGGGGAGAAAAGCCCAGTGTGACCGCAGCTTTAAGCTATGGTCACACTGGGCTTTGTGTGTGCGAAATTCTGTTGTACTGCGCTGCCAAAAAGGGGCGGGATTAAACAAGATGATTAGACATTAAAAAAGCAAGCGATTGGTCCATGTTTTAAATTTCTGTCCGGAGAGGTCATGTTTTGATCCTCGATTGGTCTCACCCAGTCAAGTGATGCGATTTTCGCAGGTCAGAGTTCACCATGCTTGAACTTTGCACCACAGCGACCTGCAAAACTTGACGCATGACCCTGCGTTTCCGGTTTGATGCATTCGCGTGCATATGAATGGAAGTCTATGGGAAGAAAAGTCAAGTGTGACCGCAGCTTCAGGTGTGTGAAGGGGTGTGACACACACAGGTGAGGATGCCAGCAGCAAAAAACGGTGGACATCAAGTGGACATTTTTCAACTAAAAGTGTAAGTCACATAAACTCAAGTTCCCTAATAAATGAGTCCATCATGATAATGTCGTTAATGCTTGTGTTTTCCTCGATTTAACGTGCAGTCCAACAACATAGCAGACTGATATTCCACGAAAACGAACTGCAGGATAAACAGCTAAATGTAAAAGTATATGTGTGTCATCCCCGGCTCGTTTCTGCTGCTCCATGAAACATTCTCTCTCACCATCACGTTCCCTCAGCACCAATCATCACTCCCCATCTCCTGTCACCTCTCATCACCCCCGAGCACATTCACCTGAGTATCAATAGGACACACCTGCACCATCAATCCTCCTCCCCTAAAGCTGCGGTCACACTGGGCTTTTCCTCCCATAGGCTTCCATTCATACGCACGTGAATGCGTCAGACCGGAAACGCAGGGTCATGAGTTAAGTTTCGCATTTCGCTGCGGTGCAAAGTTCAAGCTTGGTGAACTCTGACCTGCGAAAACCGCATCACTTGACTGCGTGAGACCAATCGAGGATCAAACAATGACCCCTCTGGACAGAAATTTAAAACATGGACCAATCGCTAGCTTTATTAATGTCTAAACAATCTTGTTTAATCCCGCCCCTTTTCGCAGAGCCGTACGACAGAATTTCGCACACACAAAGCCCAGTTGGGCTGCGAAATTCTGTCGTGCGGCGCTGCGAAAAGGGGCGGGATTAAACAAGATGATTAGACATTAAAAAAGCCAGCGATTGCTCCATGTTTTAAATTTCTGTCCAGAGAGGTCCTGTTTTGATCCTCCATCAAACTTTGCACCGCAGCGAACTGCGAAATTTAACGCATGACCCTGCGTTTCCGGTCTGACGCATTCGCGTGCGTATGAATGGAAGTCTATGGGAGGAAAAGTCAAGTGTGACCGCAGCTTATGCCTCCTTAATTCCAGTCAGACAGTGGTTGGAATTGATGTCAGATGGTTCAACTTATCTTCCCCCTGACTCGCCTTCTTCTGTGGATGTTTCCCCTCTCCAGTGAATGTTTCTCGTGTGGACGTTTCTCCCAAACCTGTGGATGAACAAGCTATCTTTAAGAGAAGTAACCTTATGCTCTATGTTTGATTTAAGCCCCTTGTTTACAACGTGTATAACGTTCCATCTGCTCGTCTGCTAAGACTATTAACTTACCTGCTTCTCCTGTTTATTAATCCACTGCTTGTTTAAATAAACTGATGAAAAGAGATAACCTTCCTTGTCCTCATTGTGTGACCATGACAATATGATCCCTGCCAGTTCTCCTAATCCAGTGTTTCCCAACCCTGTTCCTGAGGGCACACCAACAGTACACATTTTCAATGTCTCCCTAATCAAACACACCTGAATCACCTAATTAGAACATAAGAAGAGACTCCAAAACCTGAAGTTAATTAATCAGGTAAGGGAGACATCCAAAATATGTACTGTTGGTGTGCCTCCAGGAACAGGGTTGGGAAACACTGTCCTAATCTTTGAGTAGCATGTCCAATTTGAAACAATTTGTCAGAAAAACTACAGCCTGTGCTCCTTCCTTTTCCTTTAAAACTGATATATGAGACATGTTTTATTTACACTATGTATTTACAATAAAAGTCTTTATTAAACTCTCTCTTTCGGTTAATAAACATTTTAACATTACACTATCAGGCCCATGTGCATTTAAATTAAGTTAACATAAGTAAGTAACATATAACATCATTATTATTATTATTATTATTATTATTATTATTTTTTTTTTATTTATTTATTTTTTTTTAATAAATCTGTAAAAACTTGTTTTAAATTAAAAACTGAAGCCTACAGGCAAATGTGACAAACTGGTCAGAATATTCAACTTTCCTCAGTCAAATCTTGGTCATTTAAATAATAAGAAAAACTCAAACATAATAATAATAGTAATAATGATCCAACTTTTATTGTTTCAAACCACCCAAAGCCCCCTTGGCTACTGCCTGACTAATAATTTATCTTAATACATTTTATGAAGAGACAATTATTTTATAATATATTTTTAATAACAGTTAAATAATTAATAGCAATACAGTTGAAATCAGAATTATTAGCCCCCCTATTTATGTTTTGCCCAATTTCTGTTTAACGGAGTCAACACATTTCTAAACATAATAGTTTTAATAACTCATCTCTAATAACTGATTTATTTTATCTTTGTCATGATGACAGTAAATAATATTTGACTAGATCTTTTTCAAGACACTTCTATACAGCTTAAAGTGACATTTAAAGGCTTAACTAGGCTAATTAGGGTAACTAGGCAGGTTAGGGTAATTAGGCAAGTTACTGTATAATGATGGTTTGTTTTGTAGACTATTGAAAAATATATAGCTTAAAGGGGCTAATAATTTTGTCCTCAAAATCGTGTTTAAAAAACTTAAAACTGCTTTTATTCTAGCCAAAATAAAACAAATAAGACTTTCTCCAGAAGAAAACATATTATCAGACATACTGTGAAAATTTCCTTGCTCTGATAAACATCATTTGGGAAATCAAAGAAAAAAGAAAATTACAGGGGGGTTAATAATTCTGACTTCAACTGTATATTGTATTCACCCGTCCACACCAATGTCAAGTGCAAACCTATATATTTTACAGTGTATGCCCTTGCATCTTGCAGAATTTTACACAGTGAGTTCACAAAACAAGACCACATTGTATAAATTTAATGTATATATATATATATATATATATATATATATATATATATATATATATATATATATATATATATAGATATATATATATATATATATATATATATATATATATATATATATATATATATATATATATAACATATACATTTGATGATTTCAATCTGAGCTTTAAAATTGTACATTTTTTAATTAAGCATGACAAGAAATTCAAAGATACGTAAAATTCACAAGTTCATTTCTAAAAAAATTTCGGTTTAGTCCCTTATTAATCTGAGGTCGCCACAGCGGAATGAACCGCCAACTTATCCAGCATAAGTTTTACGCAGCAGATGCCCATCCAGCCGCAACCCATCACTGGGAAACATCTATACATACTCATACACACACATACACTACAGACAATTTAGCGTACCCAATTCCCCAATACCACATGTCTTTGGACATGTGGGGGAAACCAGAGCACCCGGAGGAACACGGGGAGAACATGCAAACTCCGCATAGAAATGACTACTGACCCAGCTGAGGCTCAAACCAGTGCCCTTCTTGCTGTGAGGCAATCGTGCTGCCCACAATTCACAAGTTAAAATATAAAAATAATATGGACATAATTAGTAAAACGTTACTAAAAGAAGCATGGCGTCCAGAGTTCATCAAAGCACAGTTCAGGTCACTTCTTGTCCCGGTGCTGTTCAGCACGAACACAGTTTCACACCACAGATCTTTCTCATTTGTTCTGTTTTTCACAGCAGCGACATTAAACGTCTCGTACGGAGGAATCAGCACCTCTTTCTCCTCAGGATACTTTGAGTATTTCGTCAGATTCGCACCTTCACAAGTGTAGATCTCAAAACAAGACACATTTCCGAAAGCCTGAATTACTGTTCGATTAAGAGACGAGGATGAAAAAGAGCTCAAGCGAACTACTTTGCCCTGAGCCTCAAACTGAAGATTTGTCCCACGATA
The DNA here is from genome assembly GCF_903798145.1 of Danio aesculapii. NCBI lineage: Eukaryota > Metazoa > Chordata > Actinopteri > Cypriniformes > Danionidae > Danio > Danio aesculapii. The sequence continues at coordinate 2,335,870 of NC_079437.1, read as the reverse complement.
CGTCAGAAAGCATCTAGGCTGTGTTTTCTTCAGAATCTGAACGGCTTCTGTTAGCAGAAAGTGAAGTGAATACCATTTAAAAGTACCGTTTATGTAAGCCTGTTTCTCAGTGCGAGTGGCTTTAGTGAAATCACTGTACACACTTGAATCTTTGTTAGTATAAACATAAAGAGCAACCGAATGATTCATTGTCAGGTTATCCTCAGGTTTCTTTGCATTCGCTTCTCCATCCTGCCAAGTTTTATTGAACTCAGCCGAGGCAGATCTTTCCTTCGGTAGATAGTAGTTCTCTGTCTTGTTCGTCATTGTCTCTGTACATCCCTTATACTGATCATCAACTGAATTCAGAGCCATATCCAGTGGATATATTGTTCTTACAGGAGCAGCCGCTGAGTGATCCTGCAGTAACAGGAATCATAGTGATCAGATCATCAGTGTTGATGTGTGTGGTAATATTCATAAAACACAAGCTCACCTGTAGAGCAGCTAAAATGAGCAGAAGAGCTTCAATCTTCATCTTCATTCAGTCTGAAAGATACAGAGAAGATGATGAAAATTCACTGAAATTAGAGTATAAGCATGGATTGAAGCTATTTATTTGATGTATTACTTTAAAAGCGCACTTACCTGAGAGTACCGTTTTTTTTCTAGGCTCTATTTTCTTTTCAGAAGAAGATCAGAAAAGTTAGACGCTAACAGCCAGACGACAACAACTGTACAAATCTACAGATGGGAAGGTGTGTTTTGTACATTGCAATTCATCCATGTCTGTGTGTGGGTGAAAGAGAAAGAGGGAAAGAGAGAGAGAGAGAGCGAGAGTGAGAGAGAGAGAGAGTTTCCGTATGAGCAATAAATGATCCATTACTATACATTATCTGTCTCAATTTGTAAAGTCGGGACAATTGAACTTTAAATATTTAAATATAATGAAGTTCCAATATTATCCTCCAACTTAACAAATTATTATTTATTTCATATACACTCTCAGAAATAAAGGTACAAAATCTGTCACTGGGGCAGTACCTTTTCAAAAGGTACATTTTTGTTCCTGACAGATCCTTAAAGGAACGTATTAATGCATAGAAAGCACAAATGTGTAGCTCACAGTACCTTAAAGGTACAAAAGTGAACCAGTCATAACAACCTGGAGCTCAACACGCTCAAAACAGTGGAGATGATAGTGGACTTCAGGAGAAACCCCCCTGCTCTCCCCCCACTGAGCATCATGGACAGCATTGTGGCAGCAGTGGAGTCATTCAGGTTCCTTGGCACCACCATCTCTCAGGACCTGAAGTGGGACACTCACATTGACTCCATTGTCAAAAAAGCTCAACAGAGGCTGTACTTTCTTCGTCAGCTGAGGAAGTTTAACCTCCCAAAGGAGCTGCTGAAACAGTTCTACACCTCCATCATTGAATCAGTCATCTGCACATCAATAACTGTCTGGTTTAGCTCACCTACTAAATACGACCTCCAAAGACTACGTCGAATAGTTCGGACTGCTGAGCGAATCACTGGTACAACCCTTCCTACTCCCCAAGAACTTATCCAGAGCGAGCAGAAGGGCTGCCAAAATTACTCTGGACCCCTCACACCCAGCACACTGCCTCTTTGAACTTTTACCTTCTGGTCGACACTACAGAGCACTGCGCACCAGAACAGCCCGACACAGAAACAGTTTCTTCCCTCAGGCAATCCATCTCATGAACACTTGATGATAATAATTGCGGAGCCAACATCACTACTTGCTATACACTTTTATACACATATACACTTATTTAACAACACACTTTACATGCCAATTTGCACATAACAGCTGCACATATAACGTTGTATATAGTAATATAGCTGTACATACACTTGTCAATCTGTATATTTGCACTCACTACTTACTTCTATTTTTTTCAAAATATATTTATTATCTGTTTTTTGTCCTGTCTCTGTAATGCTGTTGCACTGTAGAAGCTCTGTCACGAAAACAAATTCCTAGTATGTGTGAACATACCTGGCAATAAAGCTGTTTTTGATTCTGATTCAGTGGTGGAAAGAGTACTGAAAAATCATACTCAAGTAAAAGTACCATTACTTGCCTAAAAATGTTGTGTGAGTAGTGTAAAAGTATCTGTTGTAGATATTACTCAAAGCATGAGTAAAAAGTAGCCCTTTCAAAAAGTACTCAAAAGTAGAGAGTATTAAAATCTGTAAAAATCTGATGCATTTTCATTTGTGCATGTGTGTGTAAGCGTAACATTCTGTAGTGCATTTAGTTACTGCCCAGCAGGCACACAACATCATAAGACGTTAATATTAGGTTAGATTTAGGTTGTCATGTCAGGTGACCAAAATTCAAGGTCTAGTCAGCATCTAAGAACAATGTTATTTTGTCAAATGATATACAATGTCAAATAACGTTAATATTTGGTTGATTTGACGTTGTGTTAGTAAGTGACCAAAATCCAATGTTGAGTCAACATCATATTGATGTCAAATACTGACATTTATTCGTCAGGGATGGCAAATAAAATCTGATATAGTCTATAACATCTGATAGACGTCATAGTGGTAACGTCCACACAACATCAAGCTGTAACATCGTTAGACATTGATATTTGGTTGATTTTAGGTTGGACACTGGACATTGGCCTAATGTTGAGTTCTGACATCAACTCTATTTTCATTTCTAAACAAATGCAACATCTCCATGACGTTAGGGTACAACGTCAATCTATCGTCATGTTGACGTCTTGTGGCTGCTGGGTGTCTAAGGCCATTTCGGACATCATACAGTAAACATCCGTCCTCTTCTCATGAGTGACATGCATCTAAACAATCTCTGGGCCAATGTGTATAAATATTTTGGACATCTTCTTGGACACTTTTAATGCTATCAAACAGTTTGCTGCAATTACAAATTGGCCAATGTCTTTAGGTAGTTCATTATGATGCGATTTACCTTTTATGTGCAATTTGGGGGGTTAGGAATTACAGGACTGAGTTTTCTAATGCCCAAAGACAAGAAAAAATAAAAGTAGTTACTGCAGGTGGAAGGACAGTAGTGGAGTAAAAGTACCGATACAGCACTAAAAATGTACTCAAGGGAGAGTAAAAGTACACATTTTTAAAACTACTCAGTAAATTACAATTCCTGAGAAAAACTAGTCAATTACAGTAGTTTGAGCATTTGTAATTTGTTACTTTACGCCGCTGCTCAAATGTACAAAGTGTACTCTAAAGGTACTAACATCCACATGTATAGTACAAAAGTGTACATTTTGAAAAGGTACAACCTCAGTGACAGATTTTGTACCTTTATTTTTGAGAGAGTATAGTATTCCTGTTAAGTCAAAAGAATGTTTTTGGTTAGAAATATATTTGTCCTTTTTCAATTTACACAAAAATATATTTCCCCTATTACAACAAACATTGTTTGAGCCACTTGACAACATATTTAGGAGAACGTTTAGCATTTGACTTCCACTATGTAGGTTTTGTCTCTGAATATTGAGCAGGCCAATATAATTTTAGCATTTATATTTGATGTGAACCACAAGTTGCTCGTTTAATTTTAGTAAAATGATATTTTTCCAACCGTAAATGAACTTTGAGTAGGAGGAAGGTTTTATTTTTACACTCCTTGTATTATCAAACTTATTGTTAGACGGGCTTGGCTAAGCATATCTTACCCAATCCGTCAAACTGACATCAGAGAAGTACTGCAGATCCAGAGCAAAACCAGAAGCTCAGATTTTATTTAAGGATTATCAGAGTATGTTTTTGAGGTTAGGGCTCATATGTGAGTGCCTGGTGGCCCGGTTATTCACCAGGCTTGAATGAGTGACGTGGCACCATCCTCCCGTAGGGCCACCACATGCAGGAGTAGCCATAAAGGGTCGGAGCAATATGAATTATTAATATGACTATATGGAAACCACATTTCAAGCATCTGTTAACTGGATTGGGCAGTGGTCGAAGGCCAGGGCCATGATGACTCTAGGACACAGAATCAGGTTGTTGGGACATGGAATGTCACCTCACTGGAAACCTGACCAAGGAATAGTCGGGTTCACCTCCATGCCCAGTTTGGGCTCTAGAACTCAACTTCTTGAAAAAAGCTGGACTCTCTTCTACTCTGGATTTGCTCGTAGTGGGATGTTGTAAGCTTGCTTATAGCTTTACAGCTCAGCTGCAATGTGTTTTCCCCAGCATTTTTCAGGAGAGTTACTGTGTGGAAAAGCCCCAGAGAAGTGTACCAGCCAGACTGTTGCATGCCCAGAGTGAAGCATGGGGGTGGATCAGTGATGGTTTGGGCTGCAATATCATGGTATTCCTTAGGCCCAATTCTTGTGCTAGATGGGCACCGGGTCACTACCAAGGACTACCGAACCATTCTGGAGGACCAAATGGTTCAAACATTGTATCCTGAAGGCAGTGCCATGTATTAGGATGATAATGCACCAATACACACAGCTCAGGCACCTCAGAAAGGGAAAAGTGCTTCACTAACACTGCTTATTGTGGAAGTGGGGAGCTGTTGATCTCGAGTGAGGATGTTGTCGGGCATCCTACTTTGCATGTGACACACTGTCACACTGCCCAGCAAGCATTTTTTGTTTTTAAAAGATGTCCAATAGATATCTAATAGATGTCTAAACATAGTAATTTCGGCTAAAACAAGGCTACATTTGGGCTGTCAGTAAAAAAATCTAATAGACATCTAAGAATTTGGCCAAAACTAGACTAGTCATCAAATAAACTACACATATAAAGTCTGTCTTATCTGTCTATTTGACGACTAGTCTAGTTTTGGGCTATTCTTAGATTTATTAGATTTTTTTACTGACAGCCCAAGTTTAGCCAAGTTGTCTAAGTTTAGATGTCTATTAGATGTCTATTTCACACAAAATTGTTGGCTGTTTGCTTATTTTGATGGAAGTTGGCCATTTTTCAGGTGCTCTGTCATATCATCGCACCTGTTGCAGTCATAGGACATCGTAAATAAAAAAGTAATGAATTGTAGTGAGACTGCCTTTTTAAAAAACTCTATTTAAGGCAGTGCAGACCCAAAATATTGTACTTTGCCTCAATATTTATACTGTTTTGATACTTTAAAATGTAAAAAAAAAACTTATTATATATATATTATATAATATATAAATTTATATATATATCAGTGCAGGACAGAACAAGTGTGTTGTTTTTATGTTTACGTAATTATATTAGTTAAACTGAATGAGATCAAATATTCTTTTTTATATTTAGAATCTCTTAAAAAAAAAACATATTCAAAACATTTAACTAGACTCCCGTCTTTACTTTCAAACTGTATAAAATCACTTTTAATTGTAATTTTAAATTGAATGTTTATGATGCAAATATACGGCGGATATGTCAGAAAACCTGCCTGCCAATCAAACGGTTGGGGAGAGTACAGTCTTGAGTAATAGCATTTATTTGGTGTATTTCTTTTTATGAAGGTCAAAACAAGATGAACTTGATGGACAAGATGAACTCCAGGTTCCAAGGAACTCATGAACCAAGTTTCTGAGGTATAAATCATCTTTCACCCAGTTTCACGTGAAAAAGGTTTTGTATCACAACCGAACATTTCAAAAGTCTGAACAAGTTTTATTTTCATGTGGATCATAGGCCATTTATGTAATAACGGATTAACAAAAGCTGAAGTGAAATTTTAAATGTTGCTGAGGTTTCAGTGTTGGAGAAACTGATTTTGTAAGATGATTTTTCAGTGCCTGCTGCAACCTTCAGATCTTTTTATTATAAGCAGTAATGGGAACACATTACTTTAAAAGAAAACCAATTTAAAGCTACCAAAAACCAAGATCTGGACAAATGTTGTAGATCTGCAGGTTGTTACAATCCAGTCAAGACACTGCAAATAAATTACCCCAAGCAATCTAGCAACACAAAATACAGGAAATTTGCTTTCAGCTGAATCTTTTCTCTGTAAACATAAATGGCAATCAAATGATTCCTTATTAAGTTATCTTCAGATTTGTTTGTATTTTCTTCTTCTTGACCAGCCTTATTAAATTAAGCAGAGGTATATCTTTTCCTAAAGTTCTTTTACTTTTAACTGGCAGAACTATTTGCCATATCCAGTGTTTAATATTCACGAGAACACAAGCTCACCTGTAGTGCAGCTAAAGTGAGAAGAGCTTCAGTCATCATGTTCGTTCAGTCCAATGATCTAGAAGATACAGAGAAGAGCAGATGATGAAAGACAAAAAAAAATCAACAACTTCTCACAAATATGAAGCTATTTCAATTCGAATATACAGGCATAGATTTGCACATTAAATTTGTTTTCACCAGCATGATGTACATGTTTTACTGATGTTTTACTTAACACCAAACTTACCTGAGAATACTGTTGTCTTCATTTGGCAGATTATGCATTTTCATTACTTAGTTTGGAGCAGGGAAGATCAGAAAAGTTAGTTGCATTTTTAATATTTGCAAATCATCTGTGTGTGTTTGTGTGTGTGTGTGTGTGAAAGAGAGAGAGAGAGAGAGAGAGAGAGAGAGAGAGAGAGATGAAAGATTCCATTGTTTGTCTGAATTTGTAATGTAAGGTACCACCCACCGGCTCAACAGTGGAATCCAGCGGCGTGGGTGAAGGTGACTTGTGTGTATGTCTTTCCTCGCGCTTCTGTAAAAAGTCACTTGGACTATAAAAGTTTTGGTTTCCAATTTATATGGACTCCGTCATTGTTTATGATCTGAATTTTAAGTGGCTGGGCCTCAGGAAGGGGAAGCAGTTATTCACCAACACTGCTTATAGTGGAAGTGGGAACTAAGTGTGTTGTCAGATGATGCAAGGAATGCTTTGAGAATCTCCTCAATCCCACTGAATTGCCCTCCTTTGAAGAAGCAGAGACAGGGAAAATAAGGGTTGACAGCGGGACAGTGGCAAGATAGCATTGGAGGAAGAGATCTGTCCTGAGTACCTCAAGTCTCTGGATGTTATGGGACTGTCTTGGCTGACATGAATCTACAACATCATATCGAGGTCAGGGACATGGGTTGTGCTCCCTATTTTTAAAAAGGGAGACTGGAGAGTGCATGCCAACTATAGAGGGATCATAGTCCTTAGCGTTCCCAGAAAAGGTTATGCCAGATTTCTTTAGAGGAGAATCCAGCCAATAGTGTCCTTGGATTCAGAAGAAATTTTTGGACAAAGTTGTATACAGTTCTTTGTTCAGCAAGAGTAGGGCTGCTCAACCCTGTTCCTGGAGATCTACCTTCCTGCAAAGTTAAGCTCCAACTCTGATCAAACACACCTGAACTAATTAAATCGGACCTGAACAGCACTTGATAATTACAGGCAGGTGTGTTTGATATGGGTTGCAACTGAAATCTATAGGAAGGTAGATCTCCAGGAACAGGGTTGAGCTCTCCTGAGCTAGAGGAACACTGGGCCAGCTATCTAGCCTTTCTATGGTGCTCAAAGGCTCATGGGAGTATGGCTAACCAGTGCACATGTGTTTAGTGGACTTGGAAAAGGTGTTTGATTGTGTCCCTTGTGGCATTCTGTGGGGGGTGCACTAGCAGTATCGGGTATGTGATGCTCTGTTAAGGTCTCTGCCTAGTCTTTCTATGACTGCAACAAGAGCTTAATTTGTAATGCTGGTACATGGAGGTTAGAAACAGGGGTGCTTCTCACAATGTTTAAGAAGGGGGACTCGAGGGTGCATTCCAACTATAGGGGGATCATAGTCCTTAGCCTTCCAGGAAAAGTTCATGCCAGAGTTCTTTAAAGGAGAATCCAGCCAATAGTGTCCTTAGATTCATAAGAAATTTTTGGATTAAGTTGGATACAGTTCTTTGTCCAGCCAGAGGATCACTGGACTGTAGAAAGGTTCTTTGTTGTTGGAAGAAGAAGACAGGGTTGGCGTTAAGGTAAGTGACAATTATTATTATTATTATTATTATTATTCTCAGCGTTTCGGCAACAAGCTCCCCAGTGCTGGTTGTCGCTCAGCTCTCTCTCTCGACTGGTCTCTCTCGCTCCCTTAAGAAGGTGTCTCTTTGGCCCAATCACTAGAGAAAGCAGGTGTTATCAATTATTTCTGATTGGGTTACTGAACTGGGTGTTCGGCCACGCTCTCCCCACCACATGGACCAGCTAGCTAGCCTCTCTATGATGCTCAAAGGCTCGTGGAAGTATGGCCAACCAGTCCACATGTGTTTAGTGGACTTGGAGAAAGTGTTTTATCGTGTCCCTTGTGGCATTCTGGGGGAATGCACTGGGAGTATCGGGTATGTGATGCTCTGTTAAGGTCTTTGTCTGGTCTCTCTTTGACTGGAGCAAGAGCTTAATTTGTATTGCCGGTACGTGGAGGTTAGAGACAGAGGTGGTGCTCACTATGTTTAAGATGGGTGACTGAAGGGTGCAATCCAACTATAGGGGGATCATAGACCTTAGTCATCACAGAAAAGTTTATGCCAGAGTTCTCTAGAGGAGAATCCAACCAGTAGTGTCCTTGTGACCCAGAAGAAGTTTTTAGATTATGTTAAATGAGCTATCTAGCCTCTATGGTGCTCAAAGGCTCGTGGGAATTTGGTCAACCAGTCCACATGTGTTTAATGGACTTGGAAAAGTAGCCCTATGGGAATTGAGTTTGAAACCACTGCCCTAAACCCTTGAGCATAAAAAATCTACACTGTGGTGACATCCCAATCGGATTGCATTCTGGGACATAGGTTTCTAGGTGCTGGAGTGGACATACTTTATGAAGCAGACTCATTCCTGGGTCAAAATAAAGGGGATGTCCATGTAAGCTTCCCTCGTTCACCTGAAGACTTTGCAATCCTCCTGGAGGAGCTGGAGCAATTGCTTGGGGAGAAGGAAGTTTGGGGTTCCTTGCTGGAACTTTTACCTTTTGACCTAGCTCCAGGTAGGTAGTTGAATAAGGCAAATATTTTACTTCCATACATTAGCATGCATTCTTAAAAATTAAAAAGACTACCATATTTTTTTTAAACCATGATTTAAGAAGACAATAACTAAAATGTAATTCAGTGTTAAAATAGTTGGTATTACTTTATTTTGATAGTCACTTTGTTGATTATAAGTTGATTATAAGTTATACTGCAATTAACATTAACATGCTAATTAACTCTCAGTAGAGTATTAGTAAATTGTACTGTTAAGTGTTAGGGTTAGTGTGGGTTAACATACTTGCAAGTTTTTTTAATAGTCAGGAGAATGTCTATTGGTGGAGTAGTGGACGGGTAGTTGCAATGTAACAACAATAGCAAAAAAGACCAATAAAATAAGGTGAAACCCAATAGTTTAGACACCAAAAATTGACAAATGCATTTTCAGAACACAAATCATTTGATGACATAATGGTATGGCAGAAAACTCGTTGGACAAACATGTACATTTCTGTTGAAATAGCCATGAACATTACGGTTTCTTGTCAGAACATGATGACTTGTCCATACCATTCATTTACTGTTTCGTGTGAAAACGTTTGACTGCATCACAAAGATCTTACTGTTGTTATCTGAAGACCATCTCCCCCAAAGATGAGCCGTTATCATGAAAACTTCAAAACAAGTCTGGACAAGTTTGTTTTCAACACACTTACAAGCGGTTTGTAGCCCATTTATTCCACAAATGAATTAGCAAAAACGGAAGTGAAATTTACTCATGGTCACTTTTCAGTGCCTGTTTTGTTAAACTTTATCAGCTTAGATATGGACATCACATTGACAAGATATAACATACCTGATGCTTTACAACGTACCCTTTATAAATGTTACCTTTAGTATTTCACCAAAAAAAATAAATAATAAAAATACAATCTGTTAATGAAACACAAGGATACACAATTCCATTAGTTATGTGAATGTAAAAGAAAGGTGAAAAATAATTCACCGTGATCACAGCAGTTTATTTTCTCCTATCACTACTAACATTAAGAAACTTATCGGATCAACTTAAATTACAGTTTGAAACTACACTGTAAAATCGAAAACTTCAATTACTTTAACTTGTGACACATAAAATTTTTTTTTTTTTTTCTTGTTGGATTTATCTCTGAAAACTCCACCTGTCATTCAATTCAAGTACATTTTTATAGCACTTTTCACATAATGATCATTTCAAAACAAAAATATATATATATATATATATATATATATATATATATATATATATATATATATATATATATATATATATATATATATATATATATATAGACACACAGTTGAAGTCAGAATTATTAGCCCCTCTTTGATTTTTTCCTACTTTTTAAAATTTTCACATATGATGTTTAACAGAGCAAGGACATTTTCACAGTATGTCTGATAATATTTTTCTTCTAGAGAAAGTCTTTTTGTTTTATTTCGGCTATATAAAAGCAGTTAAACTTTTTTAAAATCCTTTTAAGGTCAAAATGATTAGCCCCTTTATGCAATTTTTTAATAGTCTACAGAACAAACCATCGTTATACAATAACTTGCCTAATTACCCTAACCTGCCTAGTTAACCTAATTTTTAAAAAATGTCACTTTAAGCTTTAAACAAGTGTCTTGAAAAATATTGAAAAATATTTTATTTTCAAGTGTGTATCTGTTAAAATATAAATCTGTTAGTTTTGTAGAATAATTATATTTAGTATATTAATATTATAATTATCAGTACTATTTCTATTGTTGTTAATTTTAGAAATGCAGCCCATTTCACGTGCATTTTGAAATGTGTATTTATTGTGTATAAATTCATTGTTGTATATTTTAGGTTGACTATTTTACCATCGGGCCAAGAGATCTACAGATGCAAAGTAGCCATTTGGCTAATTCTGTCAAAACTGAAAGTAAATTATATTACAGTCATAAAGAGTTAAATTCGGTCAACCGCATCTCCAGTTATACTTCCTTGTGAATTCAGGCTGCAATACTATCTCACGCCTATTTGTTAAACTTTTGATTATGTGGCTAATTTGTTTGAGTTTATGTGATCACATTCATACATTTCAGTTGGATTTGCTCATCACCTAAATTAATAACGGTTGGGGTTTAGGGGTGGGGTTTGGTGTGGTGCCACGCCTCTTTTAAAATCATATGAATTTTCTCAAACGAATGGACTATATGAATTATATATAGCTGGCAGCTAGCTCTCCCATTGGTCAGTACCTTGATCTCTAAAAGCTAGGTTGCTGTCGAAAATGGTGTTAGTGAGACCAGTAGATGGCGCTCAACCTGTGGTCTGCATGGCTCTTAACGCCCTAGTATATTGATGGGGACTCTGTAATGCTCAGTGAGCGTTGTCCTTTGGATGAGACGTTAAACCGTAGGTCCTGACTCTCTGGTGGTCGTTAAAAATCCTAGGGATGTCTTTTGAAAAGGAAACATAGGGGTTGAAATAGGGGTTTTCATTGGTCTCTGTCCATCATGGTCTCCTACTATCTC
>NC_079437.1:2311105-2324325 GCF_903798145.1 Danio aesculapii | reverse complement strand
TTATCTGAAGACCATCTCCCCAAATGAGCCGTTATCATGAAAACTTCAAAACAAGTCTGGACAAGTTTGTTTTCAACACACTTACAAGCGGTTTGTAGCCCATTTATTCCACAAATGAATTAGCAAAAACGGAAGTGAAATTTACTCATGGTCACTTTTCAGTGCCTGTTTTGTTAAACTTTATCAGCTTAGATATGGACATCACATTGACAAGATATAACATACCTGATGCTTTACAACGTACCCTTTATAAATGTTACCTTTAGTATTTCACCAAAAAAAATAAATAAATAAAAATACAATCTGTTAATGAAACACAAGGATACACAATTCCATTAGTTATGTGAATGTAAAAGAAAGGTGAAAAATAATTCACCGTGATCACAGCAGTTTATTTTCTCCTATCACTACTAACATTAAGAAACTTATCGGATCAACTTAAATTACAGTTTGAAACTACACTGTAAAATCGAAAACTTCAATTACTTTAACTTGTGACACATAAAATTTTTTTTTTTTTTTCTTGTTGGATTTATCTCTGAAAACTCCACCTGTCAATTCAATTCAAGTACATTTTTATAGCACTTTTCACAATAATGATCATTTCAAAACAAAAATTATATATATATATATATATATATATATATATATATATATATAATATATATATATATTATATATAATATATATATATATATATCACACAGTTGAAGTCAGAATTATTAGCCCCTCTTTGATTTTTTTCCTACTTTTTAAAATTTTTCACATATGATGTTTAACAGAGCAAGGACATTTTCACAGTATGTCTGATAATATTTTTTCTTCTAGAGAAAGTCTTTTTTGTTTTATTTCGGCTATAATAAAAGCAGTTAAACTTTTTTAAAATCCTTTTTAAGGTCAAAATGATTAGCCCCTTTATGCAATTTTTTTAATAGTCTACAGAACAAACCATCGTTATACAATAACTTGCCTAATTACCCTAACCTGCCTAGTTAACCTAATTTTTAAAAAATGTCACTTTAAGCTTTAAACAAGTGTCTTGAAAAATATTGAAAAATATTTTATTTTCAAGTGTGTATCTGTTAAAATATAAATCTGTTAGTTTTGTAGAATAATTATATTTAGTATATTAATATTATAATTATCAGTACTATTTCTATTGTTGTTAATTTTTAGAAATGCAGCCCATTTCACGTGCATTTTGAAATGTGTATTTATTGTGTATAAATTCATTGTTGTATATTTTAGGTTGACTATTTTACCATCGGGCCAAGAGATCTACAGATGCAAAGTAGCCATTTGGCTAATTCTGTCAAAACTGAAAGTAAATTATATTACAGTCATAAAGAGTTAAATTCGGTCAACCGCATCTCCAGTTATACTTCCTTGTGAATTCAGGCTGCAATACTATCTCACGCCTATTTGTTAAACTTTTTGATTATGTGGCTAATTTGTTTGAGTTTATGTGATCACATTCATACATTTCAGTTGGATTTGCTCATCACCTAAATTAATAACGGTTGGGTTTAGGGGTGGGGTTTGGTGTGGTGCCACGCCTCTTTTTAAAAATCATATGAATTTTCTCAAACGAATGGACTATATGAATTATATATAGCTGGCAGCTAGCTCTCCCATTGGTCAGTACCTTGATCTCTAAAAGCTAGGTTGCTGTCGAAAATGGTGTTAGTGAGACCAGTAGATGGCGCTCAACCTGTGGTCTGCATGGCTCTTAACGCCCTAGTATATTGATGGGGACTCTGTAATGCTCAGTGAGCGTTGTCTTTTGGATGAGACGTTAAACCGAGGTCCTGACTCTCTGTGGTCGTTAAAAATCCTAGGATGTCTTTTGAAAAGGAAAATAGGGGTTGAAATAGGGGTTTTCATTGGTCTCTGTCCATCATGGTCTCCTACTATCTCCATATCCTAATTGGCTTCATCACTCTGTCTCCTCTCCACCAATCAGCTGGTGTGCAGTCTGAATCAATATGGCTGCTGTCACATCATCCAGATGGTTGCTGCACACTGGAGGTGCATGAGGAGATTCCCCCCCAAAAAAGAGTATCCAGAAAAGCGCTATATAAATGAAAGGAATTAGTATTATTACTATTTATTAGTATGAATTATCCAATGAAGTGACATTCATTCATTCATTTTCTTTTCGGCTGAGTCCCTTTATTAATCCGGGGTCGCCACAGCGGAATGAACCGCCAACTTATCCAGCACGTTTTACGCAGCGGATGCCCTTCCAGTTGCAGCCCATCTCTGGGAACAATAAAGTGACAGAACATAAATATTTTACGCTTCTTTGTGAGGTTAGGCTGGATATACAATGTAATGTTCTTTTGAAGGGATTTTGTATATAATATATTTTAAATGTGTTGATCTGATCATTACAATACTAAAAAACAATCTGTACAAGTAAACATTCTGCTAACTAATATTGGCAAAATGATTTAAACTCTACAAAAAGCAGCATGGTGTTCAGCAAAGCAGAGTTTTACAGGAGATTAGCAGAGGGGGAGTTCATAAATCCACAGGGAGAGATGACAGTTCAGATGAGAGAAGTGATTTTTGTGGATCGCAGATGGCATTTCAACGCATTTCAGATGTTTAGCTTATCTAAAGTTGGCCCAACTTCAAGAACTTTATGTTCAGAGAAGCAGTCTGAATATTTCGCAAGATTGCAAACTCCTATGGAATGTATATTCTGAGATATATGCAATCTTTTGGCATGATTCCAAAACAAGATTCACTACCAAATAACCTGTGATGCAACACCGTCGTCATTGTTTTTTTTTTATAATGATTTTTTCAGGGTTTTTACCTTTAATGGACAGGAAAGCATGGGGAGCAGAGAGAGGGGAAGGATCGGCATAGGACCGTGAGGCGGGAATCGAGAGTGCATGTGTCGACGCACTAACCACTACACCACTGGCGCCGACTACCATTGTCATTGTTGAGAACATCCTCATCACATTTTAGTTTATCACAATAAGTAAAAGTGTGTGTGTGTGTGTGTGTGTGTGTGTGTGTGTGTGTGTGTTATTCCCCTTTCTGAATCTCTATCACTTCTGCTCAAAATAAAGTGAATTTTATTTTATTTATATTTTCGTTTTTGTTGAAATCACTACTTTATAAGCAATTTGCACAAATACAGGAGATTTGTGAGGCAATAAGTAACTGTACTTCTAGACTAATATTGGCTTAAATAAAATTTTCTTTCTCTGTCGTTATTCATGAAGCAAAATTTCTAGTTTTATTGTATAGTGCTCAGCATAAACGAGTACACCCCATGTTATCCAGCGAATTATCAGTAAATATAGGTCACATATTTTTTGGTGCATGCACAAAACAGATTTATTAAAGAGATATATTTATTAAAATAATATTTTTGTCTCTGAACATCTTTAGAAATGGAAAGATAATACATTAAAAATCAAGCTAAAATCTTTTTAAATTTTATTAAATATTTTTTTGTAACATTTAACTAATTTGCACTAGATGTTTGACCATTATCGTACTTTTTTGTTTGTTTAATTAGTTCCAGATTTCCAAACCAAATCAATCAATCAATTAATTTGTTAACTAACTAGCTAACAAAGTCATTCATTTATTCTAAAGTTGGTCCAACGTCAGACTAATGGCTTTTTAATAGAGTATATGCACACAGACATTTAATTTTTAGACAGCCAGCCCAACAGCTTCCAGTGAACTGTCTTTCCATTACAAAATCACCCCGTTTAAGATCTGATTTCTTTAAAAATCAGAGATCTTCACTGCCTGATAGATATACGATATAAAGTGGGTCTCAGATTGGACAAGAAGCACAGTGTTAAATTCCATTTTCCAAATCATTCATTCATTCATTCATTCATTCATTCATTCATTCATTCATTCATTCATTCATTCATTCATTCATTCAATCAATCATTTATTCATTAAATCATTTAATTAATTTGTTAAATAACTAGCTAACTAATTCATTTATTCATTCTAAAGTTGGTCCAACTTTGGTCCTATGGCTTATCAATAGGCTATACGCACACAAACTTTTAATATTTAGACAGCCAGCCCAACGGCTTCCAGTGAACTGTCTTTACATTACAAAATCGCCACGTTTAAGACCTGTTTTCTTTAAAAATCAGTGATCTTCACTGCCTGATAGATATACAATATAAATTGGGTCTCAGATTGGACAAGAAGCACTGCATTAAATTCCATTTTCCAAATCATTCATTCATTCATTCATTCATTCATTCATTCATTCATTCATTCAATCATTTATTCATTCAATCATTTAATTAATTTGTTAACTAACTAGCTAACTAATTCATTCATTCATTCATTAATTCATTCATTCATTCTAAAGTTGGTCCAACTTTGGTCCTATGGCTTATCAATAGGGTATACGCACACAGACTTTTAATATTTAGACAGCCAGCCCTACGTCTTCCAGTGAACTGTCTTTACATTACAAAATCACCACGTTTAAGACCTGTTTTCTTTAAAAATCAGTGATCTTCACTGCCTGATAGATATACGATATAAAGTCTCAGATCGGACAAGAAGCACTGCATTAAATTCCATTTTCCAAATCAATCAATCAATCAATCAATCAATCAATGTAAACTAACTAGCTAACAAAGTCATTCATTCATTGTAATGTTGGTCCAACTTTGGTTCAATGCCTTCTCAATAGAGTATATGCACACAGATTGTAAATATTTAGACAGCCAGCCCAACGTCTTCCAGTGAACTGTCTTTACATTACAAAATTGCCATGTTTAAGATCTGTTTTCTTTCAAAAACTGTGATTTTAAAATAGTCACAGAAATAGGCTGAAAAACACGATCTGTGCATTGTAAGTGACCTTGGACAAAAGCGTCTGTTAAATGACAATGCAAATGTAAATTTTATATATATATATATATATATATATATATATATATATATATATATATATATATATATATATATATATATATATATATATATATAGGTGGGCATAATTAATTTTTTTAATCTAGATTAATCTAGATTAATTTTGAAATTATCTAGATTAAAACGGCTTATTTGAATTCTGCCAGAGGCATTCAGAATATGTGTGCTACCCAAATAATAAGTCTTTGAGAACAGGTTTCTCGAGCCAGGTTGTGCATTAGACCAGGGGTTCATCTCCTATTTCCAAAATGCATCACAAACTGCTTGAGGAACTGATCTACTCTGATAATTGGTGATGAAAATAAATGATGTTCAATAAGATGTACTTGTGTTTACTAACTGTTTATTCAGTTAAACATGAATGTTAACTGTAGGCCTACATAGCTCCAAACAGCGATTTCATACTTGCTTTTGATGTAACGTACATACAGAAAATGTTGCTTCTCATGCCAAGTTCACAGAGCCTGACGGTGTGTCAACATTGCATGTTTACATGGGCCAACAATACAGTATTAAATAAACGAATTTAATATGATTAAAACAATACTCTGATTAAGAGTCTACCATGTAAACAGAGAATTTTGATTACCTTAATGCGACTAAAGTCATAACTGAACTAAAAAGAAATGGAATTAAGACATGTGGAGTGCAGATATTAGTGGCATTACTGAAGTAAACACTGCAATCAAATACCGTCATGTAGGACTTTTCGCCATATTTTCCAACAAGAACCAAGACAGGGCGGCTGTCAGTAAAGGGCCGCACACAAAACACACACAAGCCACGCACACACACACCACGAAATAGCGTGGTGAAAATAATTTCTTTACGTTGGCGAGTGTTATTAACATTCTATGACACTCTTACCAGTCCTTGCTCCTTATTTGCGTCTTATTTGCGTCTAACGGCCCAGCACTAATATATATATAATATATATATATATATATATATATATATATATATATATATATATATATATATATATATGTGTGTGTGTGTGTGTGTGTGGTGTGTGTGTGTGTGTGTGTGTGTATGTGTGTGTGTGTGTGTTGTGACTTGTGGGTAAACCTCATCTAAGTAGTTTATGCTGCTGGCTCAGTCTCTTAGGCTGCTTTCACACCAGTTGTTTGGTTTATGTGGTTTAGTCCAAGGGTAGTCTAGTATAGCCAGACCTCAGTCTGACGGCTGATTTTCTGGAACTTTGGCCGCTTTGAATGCTCAAGGCCCACCCACGATGCTATATGACTTACAGGTTAAACAATCAATTTGTTTTAGTGGTGTGGAAACATTGACACAATTACAGCTCGCCATGCAACAAGTGCATCAGTCATTCATGAACATCTTTAAAAATTGACAACAATGGTACAGATCCTGAAAGATCAGCAAAACACAAAGGAAATCAGTAGGATACGCATGTAGACTTTTACTTGATGAGACCAGCTTTTGAGCAGGCCTCCTTAACGCTTATTGGTCTGCTTGTTGGCATGCATTCAAGTGTGATTACTGCATTCACACCTGTTAAAACACTCACACACAGACGCATACAAGTGCGATTCAACGGAACTAAGTAGGCAGAGTATAAAAGCACCTAAATTCTTTAGTAATAATCTGATAGTATCCAAGCAATTTTTTTTATGCTGCCTTCTAGTTCTACATTTATACATACCCTAGAAAGTGGTCAAGGGAAGTTCGTTTAGACAGGGCGTGAATCTTTTTGTCTTCTTCAAGTCATTTTTCTCATCTGATGTGAAGGCAGGGCTCTTGTGAAGGTAAACGCTGGTCCATCCCAGTTGCCTCTGAGCCCAGAGAAGTCGACAGCACTACTGGACACTGTTAACATAGGGCTTCCTTTTGGCATACTTACTTCAAAAAACACATTTCAGAGAAATATTTAATCGATTAACTTGTCTTACAAAATCAATTCATATAAGATAAAAGAGCATATAATATACAGCTAAACAGTAATAAATAAAGAGTATATTATAAGTTAAAGAGTTAGCCTATAATAAAGGCACTGCATCAAGATTCGTCATTTATTTATTAGTGATATCACTGCATGGGCTCAGGACTACTTTGGCAAACCATTGTCAAGTACCACAATACGTAGTTCAATCCACAAATGCCAGTTTAAAACAGTACTATGCTAAAAGGAAGCCCTATGTTAACAGTGTCCAGAAGTGCTGTCGACTTCTCTGGGCTCAGAGGCAACTGGGATGGACCATCACACAGTGGAAACATGCACTTTTGGAGAAATGGACAATGTGTGCTCTGCACCAAAGAAGAAAAGGATCAACTAGATCAGGGGTGACCAACCCTGTTCCTGGAGATCGACCTTCATGCAGATTTCAGTTGCAACCCATATCAAACACACCTGCCTGTAATTATCAAGTGCTGTTCAGGTCCTATTTAATTGGTTCAGGTGTGTTTGATCAGGGTTAGAGCTGAACTTTGCAGAAAGGTCGATCTCCAGGAACAGGGTTGAGCACCACTGATCTAGATTGTGACCAGCAACAAGCCCAAAAGCCAGGGTGTGTCATGGTACGGGGTTGTGTCAGTGCCCTTGGCAAAGGTAACTTGCACTTTTGTGATGGCACATTTAATGCTGAAAAGTACATCGAGATTTTGGATCACAATATGCTGCCTTGAATTCCAGGGACACCCATTCATATTTTAACAAGACAATACAAAACCACAATCTGCACACATTACAAAGTCCTGGCTGCAGAGGAAGAAGATACAAGTACTTGACTGGCCTGTCTACAGTCCTGATCTGTCTCCTATAGAGAATGTGTGGCACATTTTGAAGCACAAAATGTGACAATAAAGACCCTGTACTGTTGCCCACCTTAAGACTTGTTTGCAGGAAGAATGGGACACAATTACACCTGAAACACTTCAGCACTTGGTTTCTTCAGTCCTTAAAGATCTTTTAAGTGTTGTGAAAAGGAATGGCAGCATTACAAAGTGGTAAACACCTTACTGCTCCAATGAAACATTTAAAAAATGTTTGTCTGCAGTGAAATGCAAGTCAAAGTACACTTAGAAATCACTATTTTCTTTTTTATTTGCATTTTCCATATAGTTCCAACTGTTTCTGATTTTAGGTTGTATTTTAAACAAACATCTGAATCATTACAATTTTTTCAGACTGCATGTATGAAGTTTTTGATCGAATGTAATGAAATGAAAATGTAAAATGAGAATCGTTAATGCTCAGGTTTTACAAGAGCTACAGCTTATTTTAAGCTTCAGTTCTTAATAATGACACCTATGACATAACCAGTTTCAGTCTTTGGCACAATAAAAGCCACAAAAACCCCAACATAAAAGGAGGAGGTGTTACTGAAGTAAGAATAATTATTAATATAGGGGTTGCAATGTACATGTAAAAATTCCAGGACAATTTACACTAATATTTCACAATGCTAAATACAATCACATTACCCGAAGAGCCAAGCTCTGGTTCAATCAAAAGTTTTATAAAAGCTTTCAATGCACACAAATGTGGCCATAAACTGTGTTATATCTCAGATGTGACATTCTTCTGTCATAATATAAACAACCCAGGCTTGTTATGGATATGTACCCCTGTATACATTTCTGGAGAGCATGAAATACATCCCAGGAGCTATGTTTTTTTGCGTTTTTTGTTTTTGCGAATCCACCCGAGGCCACTGTGTGCACTTTTTCAGATCTCAAATTTCTCTCGCTAGTGCCTTTCACGCCTGCTGTTCTCACGTAAATCCACCAGAGGCCACTGTCGACTGACTGACTGATCAACTGACCGATCCCACCACACACCGCCTTTCCTAAACCCAACCGACCGAGTTGTCCAAAGCAATCCAGAAAAAGAAAAGCTGCCTGATTTTCATCACTTTTTATCACATTTTTAAACTGTTATTTACTTGTTTATATTATGTTTTTTTGCCTTTGTTTTACCTGCTTTCTGGAACCATTTTGTGTCAGACTTGAACCCAGTCATCATAGTCCTTTCTGTGTCTCAAGTCCGCCAACATACCTGGCGAGCTACTGGGAAATCTGGTAACAGTAGAAAAGCTAGCCAAAGAAACGATGAAATATATACTTAACATCAGTTACCTGTAACTATTTTCTTCCACAGAAGGAAAACAAATACTATGCAAGTCAATGGTTACAGGTTTCCAGCTTTCTTCAAAATATTATTTCTTCTTTTCTGTTCAACATATTAAAAAAAGAGTAAAGTAAAGGTTGAGTAAATATTGACAATTTAAATTTTTTGGGTGAACTATCCATTTAAAAAGGAAAAATATTTGAACAAATTAGTTCATTTTAAAGCAAGAACCTAATAGTGTAATCCTATTCAATGATTTATGCTTAGCTAATAGTGCTATGAATGAATGAATGAATGAATAATCAGCAAAACAAGTGAGTATACCCAGGGTATACATAATTATTGATTCTCAGAAGTCGTAATACCATAACAGCTTGTGGAAAAAAAGTAGGCATACCGAGTATACATGCGGATAGTCCCGACTATACCACTGGTCCACATGGAGGTAAGCGATCAGCTGGTAGCGCGAAAAGAAACAAGCCGAAGGCGGCATCATACCGCCCCATAGCATTCATTTTAAAGACGAAATGCAGCCATACGTACCTCTGGCTACATAATTCGCAATCTCCAGAAATGTATATGGGGTACATATTCACAATGAGCTTGTGTTGAATATAAACTTATCCTTGCATTCAAATATGAGCGGAAAAACAGATTTTATTTGCATTGTGATTCTAAACAGTTTTGATTCACGCTTATTATCTTTCTATACGCAGCCTCGTTTCTTATACTATTTAGGTTTTGCTTTTGCACGTTATAATTTTACACACAATGTCAATTTTTGGATTTATGTTCATTATTTTTTGATCCATGATCACAATACATTCGGCGGGATTTTGATCCTACAGTGGGGATCAACGTCCCACACCGGGTTGTAACGTATGTTGCCAGAATAAGGTCAATTGTCAATCAATTTCGTCAATTGTGTGGGGTGATTAGCCTTATACAAGATCTGGCTGGTAAAAATAACAAGATGGGAGATGGATGTGATATACAGGAGACTCCTGGGAAAATCCTAATCGGCAAGTATTCTTTAGACATTTTATTAACTATTAATTGCTTATAATGTTGATTTTAAAAAATGATTCCTAATTTCTTGTTTTTTAAGGTTATCACTGGATAAAGCTATAAAGTACAGTTATGCATAATGTTGTCTAATACAAAAAAGAGACATATGAGAGAAACGTATATGCTTTAAAGGATTTATTTAGTTGACAGAAGCTGAATATAAACAAAACACAAACAACCCAGCAGGCACAGGACATCAGATTGATAACTGAATATTGACAACCAAATGTCAACATCTAATGATGTTACAGCTTGACGTTGTGTGGATGTTACCACTATGACGTCTATCAGACGTTGGATTTCGGTTGGCATTCCTGACGAATAAGTGTCAGTATTTGACGTCAATATGATGTTGGTTTAAGATGTTGGATTTTGATCAGTTTTCAACACAACCTAAAATCAACCAAATATTAACGTCATTATTGGACATCAAAATAGCGTTGTTCTAAGACGCTGACTTGACATAAAGTTTTGGTCATCTGACATTGCGATTTTAAATTTTAACGTCTTATGATAGAGTGTGCCTGCTGAGATGCAACAAAGTAATTTTCTCATTTTTACCACATCACCCCAATCAATAAGAGAAATGCTGCGATTCAATAAAAAAAGGCAATCATTGTGAAATAAAAACAAAAACATGCACAGTCTGATTAACAGGTTAATTGGTAAATACATAACACAATTTTTTTATTAACATTTTTTCTTTTCTGCTTTTTTTGGGGGGTTTTCAAATGCTGTGTGTGACTAAATATACAGTTGAAGTCAGAATTATTACCCCCCTAAATTATTAGCCCTCCTGTTTTTTTTTTCCCCCCATTTCTGTTTCAAGAGTCATCTCACACTTAGATGATGCTCGACAATGATAGCAGGTTTGGCATGCTGTCCCGGGAGAGAACCCTGAGCTCGCAGATAGATGAGCCCAAGGTTCCCGCCTGGTCAATGAGCATTAGGAGGGATACGAGATCAGGAGTTTCTCGAGTGCCCCCTTTTGCTATGTATGCATTAAGTGCTTGTGACTGTATTACGATTCACTTATGTACATGTTTTTAGTCTGTGGGAGGAAACCGGAGGACCCGGAGAAAACCCACGCAAACACAGGGAGAACATGCAAACTCCACGCAGGGAGTGCCGACTGGCTCAATTAGAACTTGAACCTGTGGCCTTCTTACTGCGAGGCAGCAGTGCTAACCACTGAGCCACCGTGTTGCCCGATCATGAAAGAGGAGGAGGGAGAAGGGAAGGATGGGGGGGTTTTCCAAAAACGAAGATAAGGAATGAAGTTTAGGCAGGATATTTACAGTAGTTTTAGAATGATCTGATAGGCTAGCTAATGATTAGCAATGAGGATCAGCTGTAGTCATTCATATCACGTGCTCCTCTCGAAATTAGTTTTTGAAACTTCACTTAACGGAGAGATTTTTTCAGCACATTTCTAAACATAATAGTTTTAATAACTCATCTCTAGTAACTGATTTATTTTATCTTTACTATGATGACAGTAAATAATATTAGACTAGATATTTTTCAAGACGCTTCTATACAGCTTAAAGTGACATTTAAAGGCTTAACTAGGGTAATTAGGTTAACTAGGCATGATAGGGTAATTAGGCAAGTTACTGTATAATGATGGTTTGTTCTGTAGACTAGGGGTTTTCAGACTTTTAGGACACATGCCCTAACCTTTGTCAAATTTCACCAGGGCGCCCCCTTACTTGCTGCGTTTAAAGTGCGTATAATTGATTACATTGAAAGAAAAATATATAACCATATATATATAAATATATAAATAAATAAACATATATATATATATATATATATATATATATATATATATATATATATATATATTATATATATATATATATATATAACCGTAAACCATCTTCACTGTCTATAAGTGTGAGCCATAGCATACTTGCTTTTGATGCAGGTACATACAGAAAATGATGCTTCGCAAAGCCAAGATCGCAGAGCCTGACAGTGTGGTTGAGTCGATCATTGAGTACGTTTACATGGGTAACAATACTTTAATACCATTTTAATATGATTAAGACTGATTAGAGTCTGTGTAAACAGCGATGATGACCTTAATCCGACTAAAGTCATAACTGAACGAAACAGAAATGGAATTAAGACATGTGGAGTATGCAGATATTAGTGAATATCATTATTGAAGTAAACTCTGCAATCAAACTATAATCGTCACACGACTGTCAGTAAGACCGTGCGCTCACACAGGCACCCATAACGAAATGTGGAGATTTTTTTCTTTCCATTAGGCTTTCCATTAAAACAACACTCTTCCATCAGTCCTTACTTTATATTGGTGTCAAATACCCCAGCTTGTCACAGAGACGTGAATGAAATGTTCATGAGTGAAAGTTAAACTTTAAACGAACTGCAGTAAAGTCGAAAAAATAGAGATGAAACCGCCAAAATTACATGAGCCTCTGTAGGAAATGTGAATAGCCCGGTGACGCAACATTCAAAAAGCATCACTTCACATAACACTTATATTATTGTCTTATTAAGGCAAATAACTGATGTCCATGTAAACATAGTCAGCATTGTCTTCAAAGTAAGTGAAAGATCCAGAAGGGCGTCCTGCTGATTTGATTCAGAAGGGTACTTTTTTGTCAGATGGCTTACCGGTTGGACTTTCATTCATTCACCGTCATTCATTTTAAAAAGCACCCGCTCCATTTTATTTTGATATATTTTACTGGAACGCATTAACTCTACAGGTGCCTAATAGTTAGCTGTGGAGCTAACGTTAATCATATTATTCCCTCTAGTGCACACTTCAATGTCTCGCGCCCCCTTTAATAGGTGCTAACACCTCCCCGGTGGGTGCGCCCACAGTTTGAAAACCCCTGCTGTAGACTATTGAAAAAATATATAGCTTGAAGGGGCTAATAAATTTGACTTTAAAATGGATTTAAAAAAAAAACTGCTTTTATTCTAGCCGAAATAAAAGAAATAAGACTTTCTCCAGAAGAAAAAATATTTTCAGACATACTGTGAAAATTTCCTTGCTCTGTTAAACATAATTTGGGAAATATTTTAAAAAGAAATCAAATTCAAAGGAGGGCTAATAATTCTGACTTCAACTGTATGTGAA
>NC_079437.1:2181105-2306105 GCF_903798145.1 Danio aesculapii | reverse complement strand
ACATTGTTTTCATGGTGGGATGTAATTGGCAAAAATTGAAAGAAATCAAAACAAGGTGATATAATTGAAGTGCTAAATTACATGTGTTACTCAGGACTGCGTAACGTGATGTCAGAAATACCTTCAATTCTAAAGGCTAGATGTGAAGAATTTAATGTTCACAAATCAGAGGCAGATAAGTCAGAGGCAAAAATTTCGTTACCTCAAGTTACAGCTTGATCATTTACTAGCTGAACAGTTAGCCCTGGCTGAAAAATGCAGAAGTCAAAAAGACACTATTGCAGATTTAAAAGCTATGCTAAAAGCACAGAAGTTTGTGTCTGCCAAAAATGCTTAACAGCGGTGGGATTAAAGAGCATGTTCACTTCTCAGATGAAGTTATCTGTAATAAATCTGAAATGATTTGTTTAGAGGCCGTAGCTCAATAGAGTTTGCCTATAGGATCATTCATTTCCTGAAAAGGCCTTTATTATTATCAGGTTACACTTTATTTTAAGGTGCCTTAAGGTGACACTTTATTTAGCTACTGAGAAATATGAATTGATCACATGTACTTACTATATGGTCGGGGTTAGAATGTGGGTTCACTGAACAAGTGCACGATGACATGACGTAATAGGCCTTGTGCCAATTCACACACTTCAGCACTTGTTTACTTGCATGGCAAGTTTCCTGAATTTGACACAAGTTGTCTTGAAAGCTGCAAGTGTGTGTTGAACTTTTAACTGAAATACACTGTTTCAATTTACTATGATCTTTTATGTGAAGCTGCTTTGACAAAATCTACATTGTAAAAGCGCTATATAAATAAGGGTGAATTGAATTTAAGTGAATCATCCGGAGGGGCACAAATTTATTCCAATTTGGGGAAGGAAATAAAGAAGAAACACTAAGGATTAAAAATGTGAACACGTTTATCCTTAACACAGCAGTTCAACGCTTTTTAAAGTGAACACAGTTTCAGTGTTATGCTACTAAACAGAAAATGAGAGAAATAGGAAGAACATGAATGAAAAGCCATTAAAAAAAACATTATTTATGTATTCTAATAGTCAGTTTAACACAATATAATAAACCACCAAATACAAGAGAGCTTAAACCAACCCAGGCTAATTTTGAAAACGTAGCCCCGTGGACGTTTCTGGAGGCCGCGAAATACGTCCCGGGAGGTACATATTTTTGCAGTTTTTGTTTTCGTGAATCCGCGAGAGGGCGTTGTGTACGCTTTCACATCTCAAATGTCTCTCACCAGTGCCGTTTGTGCCCGCTCTGTTCTCGCGAGAACCCACCAGAAGCCACTGAATGATTGACTGGGCGACCGGCCAATCGACCGAACCCACCCACCCTCCTCCATCCCTAAACCCAACCAATTTTACCGATTGGCCCTCTTCCTTCTCTAAACCCAACTGACAGTTTACAAAAGCCGTACAGAAAAAGAAAAACCTTCGTCTGATTTTTACCACGTTTTCGGAATTTACCACATTCTCACCCTGTTATTCACTCGTTTGTTTTAATTTTTGGATTCTGTTTTTGTCTTACCTGATTTCTGGAGCCGCTCTTCCCCAGACTGGAACCCGGACGTCGTCGTCGTGGTCAACTCCTTTCTGCGCCTCAAATCCGCCAATGTACATGATGAACTGACTGGACAAACTGGTTGTGGTGGGAAAGCCCTCCACACGGAGGTAAGCGGTCAGCCGGTAAGTGCCAAAAGGAACGGCGTCATACCCCCCCGTAGCGTTCGCTTAAAATAATGGTTCATTTGAACCAATAATTGTTGTGAAAAGCACTATGCAAATAAACTTGAATATTAGTAGCTTATAACATTAATTTTGAAAAACGATTTATAATTCGTACACAGAATAATGTAATGAAACACAGGTATACATAATGTTGTCAAGTACAAAAATAAGAGACATATGACAGAAAAGTATATGTTTTGAAGGGTTTATTTGGTTGACAGAAGCTGAATATAAACAAAAACAAACAAGTAACAAAGGTAAAGACTGTAATTTTCTCATTTTTACCATATGATCATACAATCAGAGAAATGCTGCAATTCAATACAAGACAATCCATGTTAAATAACAACAAAAACATGCACAATCTCAATAACTAGTTAGCTGGTGAACACATAACACAACTTTTTCATTAACTTTTTTTCTTTTCTGCTTTTTTTGGGGGATTTTCAAGTGTATGACTAACGATATATGAACTCAATGTACTTTTGTTCATCTCACATCATAATACTTTCTTAAGACGTCCTAAATAGCAACACAGTTCAGGTCACTCTTTACTCCAGTGCTGTTCAACACATACACAGTGTCACACCAGAGATCATTCTGCTCATTTTTTGTCTTGATTCGAGTGATATTAAACACCTCATATGGAGGAATCAACACCTCTCCTTCATCATGATCCATAGAATACATTGCAATATAAGCGCCTTCGCAAGTTTGAATCTCAAAACAAGATAACTTTCCGAATTTTTCTGCTACGTCATCATAAATAGAGGATGATGTAAATGAGCCAAAACGAACGCTTGTAAAAGCCTGACCATTAAACGTAACATTTGTACCACGAAAAGTCTCAAAGCATTTATTTTGCTTGTTCTTCAAAATGTGTATTGCGTCTGTTAATAGAAAGTGAAGTGAATACCAGTTGTACGTGTTGGCTCTGTAGTTCTCTTTACCCTTACGAGTGTCTTCATTGAATTTATTAAAAATTTTTGGTGTTTCATTATTTCCTGGGTAGGTGTACGCATACATGGCAAGTTCATGTAATATATCTAATGAGCTTTTCTTTTTTCTATGTTTAATATACTTTTTTCCTGATTGCCAAACCTTTTTAAAATCATTTGAGTTTTGAAGCTCTTTCTTAAGATAATCTGTTTTCACCTGAGCTGCCATTTTCTCTGTGCATCCCTTATACTGATCATCAACTGAATTCAGAGCCATATCCAGAGGATATATCAGTCTTTCAGCAGCTGCTGTGTGATCCTGCTGTAACAGGAATCATAATGATCAGATCATCAGTATTGATGTGTAATAATATTCATACTAGAACACAAGCTCACCTGCAGAGCAGCTAAAATGAGGAGAAGAGCTTCAATCTTCATCTTCATTCAGTCCGATGATCTACAAGATACTGTATAGAGCAGATAATTAAAGACCAAAAACACAACTCATTTCCAAATATATACAAGGTTAGATTCAGCAGTATTTTATGATCATATGTAAAAATCTACCTGTAAATATTGTCTGTTAATATTTGTCAGATTCAGGGTGTTTTTCAGGAGGAACCGATGAGAAGTGAAGATCAGAAATGTCAAGCGTTCTTAACTAGACGACAGCAGCTCTTTAAATAAACGGATGAGGAGATTAAAGTTGCTTTTTAATAAGGCTAATGTGTGTGTGTGTTTTACAGCTGAGGTGTGATCTTGTCGCATTTATCTCATCTAAACTGTTGAGCACATCTTAATGCAACACATTTGAAGATCTGTGGTTTCACAACTGACACAAAACAGATATTTATACGATACAAATATTTAAGACGGCGTGAGTCTTCAGAAATGTAGGGACTTTGTGTCTTTCTTAATATAATTTAGTGAAAATAAAGTAGTTCACTGTTAGGTTTCTAAGACAAATATCAAATATGCATGTGATCAAAACTTTCTTTAAGAACATGTATGCCAGGGGTCACCAATCTCGGTCCTGGAGGGCCAGTGTCCCTGCAGGGTTTAGCTCCAACTTGCCTCAACACACCTGGCTGGGTGTTTCAAGTATACCTAGTAAGACCTTGATTAGCTCATTCAGCTGTGTTTTATTAGGGTTGGAGCTAAAATCTACAGGACACTGGCCCTCCAGGAACAAGTTTGGTGACCCCTGATGTATGTGATCTAATACTTGTATTCTGCCCTCTGCTGGATTTTAATTGCACTTCAGGCTGTAGAAGGGCTTTCTTTTTTTTCTTTTTACATTTTCTAAAACACTGTACACTGCAAATACAATAGGTGGTTTAATACCTGCCTATTATTAAGATATTGACTGTTTTTTAGCACTGATAAGGTACATATTTGGTATTATATTATTTTACATCCCTAATCCTACCCAATATCTAAACACAACTACTACCTTACTAACTATTAAGAGGTAAAAGTCATAGTTAATGATTCATTAAAGTCGCCATGAAATGAAAGTTAAGAGTGTCCCATGTAGTGACATACATCAAATTCAAATGGTTCTGAAATGCGAAAAAAATATAGGGTGGATAAAGGACTGATAACCCTGCCCTAAAGGACTGATGGTCCTGCCCTAAAGGACTGATGGCCCTGCCTTAAAGGACTAATAGCCCTGCCCTAAAGTACTGATGGTCCTGCCCTAAAGGACCGATATCCCTGCCCTAAAGGACTGATAGCTCCACCCTAAAGGACTGATAGCCCTGCCCTAAAGGACTGATAGCCCTGCCCTAAAAGACTGATAGCTCTGCCCTAAAGGAATAATATTTCTGCCCTAAAAGACTGATAGCTTTGCCCTAAAGGACTAATAGCCCTGCCCTAAAAGACTGATAGCTCCGCCCTAAAGGATTAATAACTCCGCCCTATAGGACTGATAACCCTGCCCTAAAGGACTGATAGCCCTGCCCTAAAGGACTGAAAGTCTTGCCCTAAAGGACTGATAGCCCTGCCCTAAAGGACTGATGGTCCTGCCCTAAAAGAGTGATAATCCTGCCCTAAAGGGCCGATAATGCTGTCCTAAAGGGCTGATAGTCCTGCCCTAAAGGACTGATGGTCCTGCCCCAAAAGAGTGATAATCCTGCCCTAAAGTGCTGATAGTCCTGCCCCAAAGGACTGATGGTCCTGCCCTAATAAGTTGAGAGTCCCACCCAAAATAACTGACAGTCCCACTCAAAAGAACTGATAACTCAGCTCTTAAATTTTTTTTTTTATTGTGCTACACAAAAGAAGTGATAGTCCCACCCTTATGGACTGATGAAGCAAAGTTATTTTGAGGGGGCAGGGAAAGTTATGGTATTTGATGAAGTATTATGAGAGCAAATTAATGCAACCACAACCACTGCTATATAAAGAAAGTAGTCAAGTGTCTTTAACCTAAAAAAAAAAAAAAACATGATAAAAACTTATTCTGAAATAAAATCAATAACAATAAATAAATGTTCACAAATGTCTCCTGTTTACCAATGCAGAGTTTAGGTCTGGTTTCACACCAGAGATCATCTTCAATTGTCCTCATTTTGACAGCAGTGACTATAAAAGTCTCATACGGAAGAATCACAATGTTAACCACACTTTAATGATTCAGATCATCAAACAAATGTATATATTAGTCAAAGATAACACAAGTAAACACACCATGCAGATTTCAAAGGAAAGGAAAACAAAATAACTCCTATCACACCTGAATTCAATTTCTGTAGCCACACCCAGGCCTGATTACCACCACACCTATTTACAATCAAGAAATCACTTAAATAGGACCTGCCAGACAAAGTGAAGTAGACCAAAAGATCCTCAAAAGCCAGACATCATGTCGAGATGATTGCACAAACTACCGTTACACATCATGCAGTTTTGAAATGAAGGATTTTATTATTAAGATAAAATACAAAACAACACAGCACTTTGTGAAAAAGTATTTGCCCCCGTTAAATCCTTACTTAACTCTAGTTTATCACACCTAGGTTCAATTTCTGTAGCCACGCCCAGAGTTTTATTATTATTTAATTATTAATATTTTATTTATCATTTATTATTAGGACAAAACACAATTGTAGCCTTGTGTGAAAAAGTAGGTGCCCCCTATTAAAACAAAACCTAATACTGGTTTATCACACCTGAATTGAATTCTTGTAGCCACACCCAGACCTGATTACCACCACACCTGTTTACAATCAAGAAATCACTTAAATAGGACCTGCCTGACAAAGTGAAGTAGACCAAAAGATCCTCAAAAGCCAGACATCATGTCGAGATCTAAAGTAATTTATCATCTCCCCTGTTTACCACTGCACAGTTCAGGGCACTACATTTTTCAGTGCTTTCCAGCATATACACAGTTTCACACCAGAGATTGTCTTCAATTGTCCTAGTTTTGACAGCAGTGACTCTAATTGTCTCATGTGGAGGAATCACAATCTTAATCATGTTTAATGTTTCAGATCATCAAACAAATGATAATATTAGTCAAAGATAACACAAGTAAACACATCATGCACTTTTCAAATTAAGGTTTTTATTAATAAGGAAAAGCAAAATACAAAGCTACATAGCCCTGTGTGAAAAAGTATTTGCCCCCAATTAAAACAAACCCTAACTCTGGTTTATCACACCTGAATTCAATTTCTGTAGCCACACCCAGGCCTGATTACCGCCACACCTATTCACAATCAAGAAATCACTTAAATACGACCTGCCAGACAAAGTGAAGTAGACCAAAAGATCCTCAAAAGCCAGACATCATGTCGAGATGATGGCACAAACTACCGTTACACATCATGCAGTTTTGAAATGAAGGGTTTTATTATTAAGATAAAATATAAAACAACATAGCACTTTGTGAAAAAGTATTTGCCCCCTGTTAAATCATTACTTAACTCTAGTTTATCACACCTAGGTTAAATTTCTGTAGCCACAACCAGAGTTCTATTATTATTTAATTATTAATAATTTATTTATCATTTATTATTAAGACAAAATACACAATTATAGCCCTGTGTGAAAAAGTATGTGCCCCCTATTAAAACAAAACCTAACTCTGGTTTATCACACCTGAATTCAATTTCTGTAGCCACACCCAGACCTGATTACCACCACACCTGTTTACAATCAAGAAATGACTTAAATAGGACCTGCCTGACAAAGTGAAGTAGACCAAAAGATCCTCAAAAGCCAGACATCATGTCGAGATCTAAAGTAATTTATCATCTCCCCTGTTTACCAACGCGCAGTTCAGGGCACTATTTTTTCCAGTGCTTTCCAGCATATACACATTTTCACACCAGAGATTGTCTTCAATTGTCCTAGTTTTGACAGCAGAGACTCTGAAAGTCTCATACGGAGGGATCAGCACCTCTTCCTCAAGAGCAAACTTCGAATATTTGGAAATATCAGCCCCTTCGCAAGTGTGGATCTCAAAACAAGACACATTCCCAAAACTTTCTGCTTTGTTGCGATCAAAAGTCGAGGACGCAAAAAAGCCAAGACGAATCTTTTTGTTCAGGACGTTCCTGTCAAAGTGAAGATTTGTCCCACGGTAGGTTGCAAAGCATCCATTTTGTGTTTTCTTTAGTATCTGAATGGCTTCAGTTAACAGAAAGTGAAGTGAATACCATAAGAATACGTCAGTTTTGTATTTCTCTTTACCACTAAGCACATCCCTATTGAAGTTACGATGCACTTTAACATCTGAGTTAGTGTACGTATAGATGGCAGCTGAATGATTCTGGGTCAAGTTATCTTCTGGTGTCTTGTAATTGTAGTTTGCAACGTTTATCCAAGACGTTTCTTTCTCAAGATATTTAGCTTTCACCAGATCTGCCATTTTCTCTGTGCATCCCTCATACTGATCATCAACTGAATTCAGTGCCATATCCAGTGGATATCCATCTGCAGCAACTCTGTGATCCTGCAGTGACAGGTATCAACGATCAGATCATCAGTATTGATGTGTAATAATATTCATACTAGAACTCAAGCTCACCTGGAGAGCAGCAACAATGAGGAGAAGAGCTTCAATCGTCATCTTCATTCAGTCCGATGATCTACAAAATACAGAGCAGATGATGAAACACCAGAAACACAAAAGAGATAGCCTTTAACCTGAAACGTACCTGAGAATTGAGTCCTTTTTTTGCTCTTCAGCAAAAGTCAGTCGCTCACAGTCAGTTTGTGAATGACTCTTCAAACACACAGATGGGAAGGTGCCTTTTGTATATCACAAGTCATCCATGTCTCTGTGTGTGTGTGTTTTGACATGTTGGGACATAAATGTGTACAATGACATGGGTGCGAAGCAGGCATTAGATAAGATGATGCATTATGAAGACATATCTGATGTCCCCATTTCTTAAAAGGCTTACAAATCATTCAGAATAAGTTAAGAGTCTAGTCTGAGGCAGCTAAACAAACACTGGAAGACTGCTTTGCATGTACAGACTGGATGTTTTCAGAAAAGTAGAAAGACAGCAGGACCCCTCAGTCATTATTGACAGCACTCCCACCACACCACATGACAACCTCAAAACATTATCAGTTCTGATTGTGCCTCCTGTATGTATAAATACCGGCCACTTTATTAGGTACATCTGCTCATTAAAGCAAATTTCTAATCAGCCAATCGCATGGCAGCAACTCAATGCATTTAGGCATGTAGACATGGTCAAGACGATCTGCTGCAGGTCAAACCGAGCATCAGATTGGGGAAGAAAGTGGATTTAAGTGACTTTAAATGTGGCATGGTTGTTGGTGCCAGACGGGCTGGTCTGAGTATTTCAGAAACTGCTGATCTGCTGGGATTTTCAAGCACAACCTTCTCTAGGGTTTACAGAGAATGATCTGAAAAAGTGGAAATATCCAGTGAACGGCAGTTCTGTGGGCGAAAATGCCTTGTTGATGCCAGAGGAGAATGGCCAGACTGGTTCCAGCTGATATAAAGGCAACAGTAACTCAAATAAGCACTCGCTACAACCGAGGTCTGCAGAAGAGCATCTCTGAACACACAACACGTCCAACCTTGAGGCAGATGAGCTACAGCAGCAGAAGACCACACCGGGTGCCACTCCTGTCAGCTAAGAACAGGAAATTGAGGCTACAATTCACACAGGCTCACCAAAATTGGACAATAGAAGATTGGAGAAACGTTGCCTGGTCTGATGAGTCTCCATTTCTGCTGCGACATTTGCATGTGTTGTGGCAATTTTTCTTTAATGAGGCGTTCTCTGTGGTAAAAAAAGACAAAGTCTTACCCAGGGTGTCTTTTAAAGTTTTATTCTTTGCAAAGAAGGTCACAATCATACAGCAATGACAGTTTCTGCAGAGTGAGACACTGAAACAGAGTGCTCTCTCTTTTTATCTGGTTTCTCCCCTGTACTGCTTACAAGGTCACTAAAGTCATGCGCTAGGCACATGCATCATGGATTATAGTTATCTTTCCCCTGTATTGGATTCTTGTTTACTGCTTCATTTTTGTCTTTTAATCAGGCCATATCATATTTACGTTAGGTGTCTCAACCTTTCTGACCCATACAAAACAAGGAGACAAACAACATTACACAATAGAAGTGTAAGATGAAAAACACAGAGTAGTCATGCACAGTAAAATTGAGCAATGTAGAAAATGCATTTACATCTAAAAGATGAATATAAATGAATTTCCATTACACATGGTAGGGTCAGAATTTGGCATCAACACCCTGAAAGCATGGATCCATCCAGCCTTGTATCAATGGTTCAGGCTGGTGGTGGTGTAATGGTGTGGGGGATATTTTCTTGGCACACTTTAGGCCCATTAGTACCAACTAAGCATCGTGTAAACACCACAGCCAACCTGAGTATTGCTGCTGACCATGTCCATCCCTTTATTTTTATTATTATATTTTATTATTTATATTTTATTTTTATTTATATTATTTTTATTATTATTATTATTATTATTATTATTATTATTATTATTATTATTATTATTATTATTATGACCACAGTGTCTCCATCTTCTGATGGCTACTTCCAGCAGGATAACGCACCATGTCTTAAAGCTCGAATCATCTCAGACTGGTTTCTTGAACATGACAGTGAGTTCACTTTACTCAAATGGCCTCCACAGTCAGCAGACCTCAATCCAATAGAGCACCTTTAAGATGAGGTGAAATGGGAGATTCTCATCATGGATGTGCAACTGACAAATCTGCAGCAACTGCATGACGCTATCATGTCAATATGGAGCAAAATCCCTGAGGAATATTTCCAATACCTTGTTGAATCTATGCCATGAAGGATTAAGGCAGTTCTGAAGGCAAAAGAGGGTCCAACCTGGTACTAGTAAGGTGTACCTAATAAAGTGGCCGGTGAGTTCATATTTTAGTTCAGCTGTCAGAAACTAAACACAGAGGATTGTGGGATATTGGAGACAGTGAAGGACACATCTATACTTTTAAAATTCAATTAGAAGAAGGCACCTCCCAAGTGAAGAAGCAGAATTTAGATTTGGATGTGTCTCGATGTCTTGGACACAGCCCTAGTTTTGTCCAATATTTCACCTTGACGTCTCAGTGCTGCTGAGATGACCATATGCAATTTCATTCATTAATTTTCTTTCCAGCTTAGTCCCTGCATTAATCTGGGGTCGCCACAGCGGAATGAACCACAACCTATCCAGCATGTGTTTTACGCAGCGGATGCCCTTCTAGCTGCAAACCCATCAGTGGGAAACATCCATACACACTCACTCACACACACATACACTATGGAGAATTCAGCTTACCCAATTCACCTATAGCGCATGTGTTTAGACTGTGGGGGAAACGGGAGCACCCGGAGGAAACCCACGCCAATACGGGGAGAACATGCAAACTCCACACAGAAATGCCAACTGACCCAGCCGAGGCTCGAACCAGCGACCTTCTTGCTGTGAGGCAATCGTGTTACCCACTATGCCACCGTGATGCCCCATATGCAATTTCATAAGGTAAATTTCCATATGGAAATGTCCAAACCAAATATTTGCTAAAAAACAAAACAAAAAAAAACCCTCATTACATCATTCCCTACAGGATACTTTCAGCTGTGCTGTGATCTTTACGATCCTACATGAAGAAAACCTACTAGGATATAATCTGAAGTAAAATGTGGTAAAGGTTTATGGTACAGAGGTAAAGGGAATATGATTTATTTACTTACTATTATTCTACTAGTGTTTATCTTTTGTATCAGTGTTTGTAATAACAGAGCAGTACCCATGGCATGTAAAAACACACTGCATCATATATTTTGTGTTACTACAATAAGGCAATTTCTTCTTAACCATATTATGGTTTCAACACGGTTTCCCTTTACATACAGTTGAAGTCAGAATTATTAGCCCCCCTGTTAATTTTTCCTCAAATTTCAGTTTTTTCTAAACATAAAAGTTTTAATAACTCATCTCTAATAACTGATTTATTTCATCTTTGTCATGATGACAGTAAATAATATTTGACTAGATATTCTTCAAGACACTTCTATACAGCTTAAAGTGACATTTAAAGGCTTAACTAGGTTAATTAGGTTAACTAGGCAGGTTAAGGTAATTAGGCAAGTTATTGTATAATGATGGTTTGTTCTGTAGACTATCGAAACAAAATATAAGGGGTTAATAATTTTGACCTTAACATGTAATAAAAAAATTTAAAACTGCTTTTGTTCTAGCTGAAATAAAACAAATCAGACTTTTTCCAGAAGAAAAAATATTATCAGACATACTGTGAAAATTTCCTTGCTCTGTTCAACATCATTTGGGAAATATTTAAAAAAGAAAAAAAAATCAAAGGGGGCGAATAATTCTGACTTATATATATATATATATATATATATATATATATATATATATATATATATATATATATATATATATATATATATATATATATATATATATTGTCATGATTACCAGCGATCTAACCACCAGAGGTCGCTGGTAAACACTCACATTCACATGGACTACATCTTATGAACTACAAATTCAGTCATGCAACACACACACACACACCTGCTCCAAGTCTCTACTGATTGGACTCCCACAGCTGATGCTGCAATTCATCGCGGTTTCTTTAGTCTTGTTTCTCCGTGTTTTGACCCTTGCCAAGTTTGTCTGTTTGTCCATGTTCACTGCCTGCCTTCTGACCTCTCGCCTGTTATAGTGACTACGATTCTGGATTTGCCTTTATTCATCTGTTTGCACCTGTGTTGACCCTTGTTTGCCTGAATACAGAATAAACCTGCACTTGGATCCTAACGTTGTCTCTGTCATCCACGTGTTACCCACACACACATATATATATATCATTATTTAATAGCACATATATAGTCAAGCGGTGGCACAGAATTAGACCTTTTCCTTGACCACACAGAAACAGCCATGGATAAGGCAGGACATCACTATCGTTGCAGAAAATGAGAGTATGTCTGCGGTCTAGAGGTATTATAAAGTTGATGACGACAACATTTCCATAGCAAACTGTGAGATATGTAAACTTGGGATTGTCTGCAGAGTATTTTAAGTAGATTTTTTAAATTTAGTTTTTTATATTATTATTATTTTTTAAATATTTACTATTGCACTAAAGTCCAGAAGTGAAGGATTGATGTTATTTAATACTTGATTGTTCAAGCTCCCTCACAGAAGTGCTCTGTTTGTTAACAGAGTTGTTGAATGTTAAAATAAGGTAAATTAAATAAAAAATAAGGAACATCCTGGATCTTCTTTGCTCTTCTTTTTTTAGTATTGTAGAAGTATCGGTTCAGGTTTCGGTATCGATAGACACTCAAAATAAAAAAAAAAACCTGATCGGGATATATATTCTGATCTGATCTTGGCCCATGTAGCCAAAAAACCTGCAGAACTGTAAAAAAGTAAATTGCATTTTTGTAATGCTTGTTGAAATCACCATAAATTGTTTTATAACTGTTTGTATTTTTCTATGATGTTTTTTTTTTTGTGTGTGTGAAAACTTATGACATTTCATCTTTAGAAAGGAACACGTAATTATGCACTTTTGCTTTCAAAAGATTTATTGATGCAAATAAAATAAAAGCCTTTGGCCAGTTTTCCTGACAGTTAAAACGGCACACTACATCAGAGCAGAAAAAAATAAATGGATGACTTCTGATGGTAATCACAATACAAAGCTTCATTGTTCAAATGCACTGCAAATCAACAATCAATACAAGAAAATGTGTTTAATCTGATTCCTCATTATTTAAGCCATCACATGTAATAATAGAAGCAACTTTACATAAAAAACACATTAAGCGAGGATTTACACTTTGCTTTATGTATAAGCAGTGTAAAAATATCCACAAATTAGCGTTTTTTTGGGGTATTTTGTGATTCGTGATTTTATTTCTCGCCTATTATTTATGCTTTTGAACTGCACTATGGGACCATTATGGCAACTTTTAACCTTGAAAAATTTGGTGTTGTATATTATGCCACAGAAACCTTGTAATAAACTCCAAGTACATTTTCTGTTCTCTCACAGACTTATTTCTGCATATATTATTTCTTTTACATTATATTATTATTGTAAACAACTAAAATGTCAATAAAAGTCACTTTGTTAAACTGCAGAGTTGAATTTTCAGCATAAAAATTCAACAGAGCAGAGATCAACATCGCATAATGCAATTCACAACCGTAATTCTTCTTTGTCTTCTTCTTTGGCTCTCGGCGAAGGCGGTCGCACTTTTTCCCTCTCCGTCCCATATCTCTCCTCGCTAGCTCCTCTTGTCTTTGTCTTAAGCTGCGGTCACACTTGACTTTTCTTCCCATAGACTTCCATTCATACGCACGCGAATGCGTCAGACCGGAAACGCAGGGTCATGCGTCAAGTTTCGCATGTTGCTGCGGTGCAAAGTTCAAGCTTGGTGAACTCTGACCTGCGAAATCACATCACTTGACTGCGTGAGACCAATCAAGGATCAAAACAGGACCTCTCTGGACAGAAATTTAAAACATGGAGCAATCGCTCGCTTTTCTTAAATGTCTAATCATCTTGTTTAATCCCGCCCCTTTTCGCAGCGCCGCACGACAGAATTTCGCACACAAAACGCTCGGTGTGACCGTAGCTTTATTCTATCTCACTCCCTACCCCTATATCCAACACCTTCGTGTGCTTTCACCCACTGGAGGGGGTATGTGGGTCTGTGACCAGCGCTGCAGGACCAGATAGCTGCCCGCCCTTACCAGACTATATCCACACCCCCTGTTCCATCCCCTGTGGCAATGTTATGTCTTGTCTGTGTGTTTTTTGTGCTAGATTGCTGGGGCTTTTTTTTCTCGCTGATCTCACACTGATCTAACTCAAGAGCAAGGTAAGAGGGAGTTTTTTTGCCTCTCTCTCCTGAAATGTATCTTATTTCCTGTTCTAAATGCTACCTCCTGTGACCTGTCTTCCCCTGGAATTGTGATGTTCGTGTACGGTCGGGGGGTTCAATTTTACCATACGAAAGTGTATGTGACGAATAAAGGCCTGATTTGATAAATACACAGAAAAATCACAAAATACAGAAACTCGACGAGATGATCCCAAGGTTTCCATATCCTGGACCAGGCCGTATCCTGAGCAGCTACTGTGGTGGTCATGGAGGAGTGGAGAACATGAGACTGATTCCTGTGACGCTCCAGAGACAGACGAGTCTTCGCTGAGGCCAGCTTCCAGCCTCCGCCACTGAGACTGCAGCTCTGCACAAGACGTTTGGCCAGCGGAGAAATTAAAATGATCGTGCCCAACTGAGCCTGGTTTCTCTCAAGGTTTTTTTTCTTCACTTTCGCCATTTAGTGAAGTTTTTTTCCCTCTCCGCTGTCGCCACTGGCTTGCATGGCTCGGGATCTATAGAGCTGCGCATCGTTGGATTTGCTCTTCAATATTTGGACTCTCAGTAGTGATTATTAAACCACACTGAACTGAACTAAACTGAACTGAACTTAAACACTACAAACTAAACTACACTGTTCCAATTTACTATGACCTTTTATCTGAAGCTGCTTTGACACAATCTACATTGTATAAGCGCTATACAAATAAAGGTGAATTGAATTGAATTGTTAACTAACAAATATTTTTTTTACAGTGTTATTTTTTGTGCTGTTCACAAATTGTAGAATTAAAATTGAATAAGAATTAAAAATGATCAAATAAAATCAAAGGAATAAAACAAAATACAACAATACATACAACAGGAAAAAAGCATACTCAGACGATTTGAGCATTAAAGGTCTTGTCTAAACAATGGAAAGCCTTTAAAATTTGGTTCTGTCCTGAACTAGTTTTGCATCAACAACGCAGTTCATGTAACTAATCTTTCCCGAGCTTTTCAAAGTGTACAAAGTGTCACACCAGGCCCCTGTCTGACCTTTTGTCTTCACAGCGACGACTTTAAACTTCTCATACGGAGGAATCAGCACCTCTTTCTGGTCGGGATATTTAGAGTATTTGATCACATCAACGCCTTCGCAGGTTTCGATTTCAAAACAAGATCTAGGTCCAAAACCCTGTGCTACAGCCCGATCGAGAGAGGAGGAGGTAAATGAACCCAAGCGAACCTCTTTGTTCAGGACGTCCTTCTCAAACTCTACAGTCGTACCACGAAATGTCGAATAGCATTTGTTTTGCGTTTTCTTCAGAATCTGTATGCCTTCGGTTATCAGAAAGTGAAGCGAATACCATGCAAACTTCCTGTCTTTATAATTTTGTTTCTCACCCCGAACGGCATTATTGAATGTACGGTATACGTTAGAATTGTTGTTCGTGTACACATAAAGAGCAACCGAATGAATCTGTTGCAAATTATCCTGCGGATTTTTGGCTTTACTTTCACCATCTTGCCAGGTATTCTTAAATTCAATGGAGTTATTCATTTCCATGGGCAGATATTTTGTTTTCACCAGAGCTGCCATTTTTTCTGTGCATCCCTTATATTGGACATCAACTGAATTCAGAGCCATATCCAGTGGATATATCTGTCCTTCATCAGCCACGGTGTGATCCTGCTGTAACTGGAATCATAATGATCAGATCATCAGTGTTGATGTGTGTAATAATATTCACACTAGAACTCAAGCTCACCTGTAGAGCAGCTACAATAAGGAGAAGAGCTTCAATCTTCATCTTCATTCAGTTCAATGATCTACAAGTTGCTGAAACACACAAAACAAGCTATTAAACTTGAGATCTTCTCTAATAGAGGTGTTTAAATTCAGACTTACCTCAGAATATTGTTGTGTCTATTTCAGTATTTTCAGAAGAGATTAGAAAAGTCAGTCGTTACTCTTCAAACTGAGATATGCTGAAAAAAGATGCTACTTCATATGACGGACAGTGTGTGCGTGTGGTGGAAGGTCTAACAGCTGAAGTGTGACTATAACACGTTTAGCAAACTGTTTAGCTCATCATTATGAGAGGCGTGAAAAAAAAAACATCGAGTTTTGCATCTTTAGTCTTTTACGCTACATCATTTAATCACGCTTGCCATTCCAATTCTTCTTCATGATTAAAGGGTTCATGCAAAAAATAAACAAATCTATACATTATATAGAAATCTCATAGAAAGATATGCAAAAATATATGCAAATTAAACATTTGTTTTTCACATATATAAATGTTGCAAAAATTGGCATTTACATATATTCTTTGTATTCCATTGAATACATGGTTTGCTCTGCGATATCATTGCATTCCCAAGGCACGATACTTGTGCTAGATGGGTGCTGGGTCACTGCCAAGAACTACCGAACCATTCTGGAAGACTTTGTGTGACCCAATAGTTCAAACATTGTATTCTGAGGGTGGTGTAGTATGTCAGGATGATAATGCACCAATACACACAGCAAGACTGCTGACAGAGTGGTTTGATAAACATGAAAGTGAAGTTGAACATGTCCCATGGCCTGCACAGTCACCAGACCATAATATTATTGAGCACTTTGGGTTTTTTTGTGGACTTGTAAAAGGCATTTTGTGGACATGTGTTTTGTAGACTTAGAGAAGGCATTCGACCATGTCCCTCGTGGCAGGGTAGAGGGTGCTCTG
This sequence comes from Danio aesculapii, assembly GCF_903798145.1. Classification (NCBI taxonomy): domain Eukaryota; kingdom Metazoa; phylum Chordata; class Actinopteri; order Cypriniformes; family Danionidae; genus Danio; species Danio aesculapii. The sequence continues at coordinate 2,289,308 of NC_079437.1, read as the reverse complement.
GGAGTATGGGGTTGGTTAAGGGTTGTCTCATCCCTGTATGAACAGAGTAGGAGTTTGGTTCGAATTGGTTGACAAGTCAGACTTGTTTTCAGTACATTTTGGACTCCGGCAGGGCTGCCGTCTGTCACCAATTCTGTCCATAATTTTTATGGACAGAATTTCAAAGCGCTTCCTTGGGCTGAAGGGTGTCCAGTTCGGGGACCACAGGATGTCATCTCTGTTATTCGCAGATGATGTTGTTCTGTTGGCTTTATCAAACATGGACCTTCAGCATGCACTGGGGTGGTTTGCTGCTGAGTGTAACGCGACTGGGATGAGAATCAGCACCTCCAAGTTCGAGGCCATGGTGCCCCAACGGAAAAAGGTGGTTTGCCATCTCAAGGGTGGAGGAAAGTCATTACCCTAGGTGGAGGAGTTCAAGAATCTTGGAGTTTTGTTCAGTGAGTGAGGGAAGGATGGAGCATGAGATTGTGGTAAAGAAGGAGCTGAGCCGAAAGACAAAGCTCTCGATTTACCGGTCAATCTACGTTCCTACTCTCACCCATGGTCATGAGATTTGGGTCATGACCGAAAGGACAAGATCTCGAATACAAGCGGTCGAAATAAGTTTCCTTTGCAGGATGCACCCTTATAGACAGGGTGAGGAGCTCTGTCACCCGGAAGGAGCTCGGAGTAGAGCCGCTGCTCCTCCACATCAAGAGAAGTCCACTGAGGTGGCTTGGCCTTCTGTTTCGGATGCCTCCTAGATGCCTACCTAGGGAGGGGGAAGACCCAGGACATGCTGGAGGGACTATGTCTCCGGCTGGCCTGGGAACGCCTTGGGATCCCCCCGAAGGAGCTGGAGGAAGTGTCTGGGGAGAGGGAAGTCTGGGGTTCTCTCCTAAGACTGCTGCCCTAATGACCTGGCCCCGGAAAAGCGGTTGAAAATGAATGAATGAATGAATGAATGAATGAAGTGTTTTGGCGGGGTGAGTCAAGAAATGTTTCCTTCCATCAGCATCACATAGTGACATAACCACTATTCTACAAGAAGAATAGCTCAAAATCCCTCTGGCCACTATGCAGTATCTGTCATTCCCAAGATGAACTCATGCTGTATTAGTCGCAAAAGGAGGCCCTACACTAAGGGTCACCAATCTTGGCCCTGGAGGGCCGGTGTCCCTGCAGGGTTTAGCTCCAACTTGCCTCAACACACCTGCCTGAGTGTTGTTGGCTAGCTAGTAAGACCCTGATTAGCTTGTTCAGGTGTGTTTGATTAGGGTTGGAGCTAAAATTTGCAGGATACCGGCCCTCCAGGAACAAGTTTGGTGACCCGTGCCTTACACCGTACTCATGAATTATTGTGTTCTAAAACCAGGCATTTCTGTTTCATTGTCCAACCCTTCTACTTATTTACTCTTTAGATCTAAAATTTAAGAGAAACAATGAAAGAGGAACATTAGACAAGTCAATCGCCAACTCAAGAGGAACAAAAGTTGCCATTTTATGTCACTGACAGTGTTCGTGTGTTTGTGGGATCCGACAGCAGAAATGTGGTTGTGGTGTGTTGATTGTAAATTGTTTCCCTCATCATAATGCAAGTCATGTTGAGGTCTGTTTGGTTTCACACTCTTGACTCACTGTTGTACAATAGCTTGCTGACACTTTCAAACAATTGTCTAGTAGTTAATGCATTTATAACATGAATAAGCTTGTATATCATTTATTAATCATAGTTAAACATTAACTCATGCATTATTAAAAGTTGTGCGTGTTAACATTAGCCAACGCACAGTGATTTAACATGATTTAACTTTAACAAAGATGAATAAATACCATAATAAATGTGTTACTAATTGTTTATGTTAGTTAATACATTAATGTTACATGCCTGGGGGTGTTGCTCTGTTGTTCCCTCCTCCCCTTTCTGTTTTAATTTGCTGTCTGCTGTTCTTCCAATTGGCTGGCGTAGTTCTCACGAGTGGACCAATCAGAAGAGGATGGGGGTTATTTAAAGAGCCCATATTATGGGTTTTTGAAAATGCCCTTCCATGTAGTGTGTAACACAGCTCTAAGTGAAGTGAAATATCCAGCTAAGGCTTAAATCTGTAAGTGTACAGTGTTTAAAACTGTTAATAACTTTGATATGGTGTTTATTATTGTCTATTTTTCTACAATGTTTATATTGATTATTTTATGTATATATTTTTTTTCTCTTCTTTATTATATGCGTATTTGATGCGTACGGCATTTATGTATTGGAAGTGTTCAGTGTAAAGGCGGAAGTCTTTTATTTTGAATTGATTACCATTACGGATATAAACGGATACACAGTAAGATCGCACATGATCACGGCGTCCCAGCTGTGCGGTCTACTACGGTCTGAAGGTTTAGCTTCTGGTTTGATTGGAGAACAAGGTACTGACACTTCATGTTTTAATACGTTTGTTTGTATTGAGTTTGTATATTGAGTTTAAGTGATGTCTGTTTGTTTGTATACGGTTCATGTTTGCTTACATTTGGTTTCATTTTCTCTTTATATACAAAGCTCTTACGGTGTAAAAGGTATGGCTCACGGTGTGAGATGTACGGTGCTCGGTGTTGGTGTTCAATGACGCCGTCATGAAGTGAATGCTGCACTGAAAATAAATCATGGGAAAACACCAGTAAAAGAGTCAATCCTTTATTGAACCAGGGAGCTACAAAAACGATTGATTCATCTATAAAAGAGTCAACTCATAGTGCTTCAAACGAGTCGTCTTAATAACGAGTCATTAGGTGTTTCGTGATGACGCGGCTACGAAACACAAGTAGTTGCGCGCGCAAAGCCGGGAGATTTGAAACCTGCAGCCCCGCCAACTAACACAGAAAAAAAGACACACACACACACACACCCCGGTTGAATGAAGATACACAATATAGCCCAGCCTTGAGCAGTTCGAGTGCTTCTGGAAATTACAGGCTTACAAAGAAGACTTCATCGGCCGTTTGTTAAAGGAAGGATCAGTAAAGACTGTCAGAACATGGATCAGTGCATCATGGATCATTTTTTTTCCCTCCATTTCACAAGTGTAAGTACGTTCGATTAAAATTGTTGCCTCGTTTACTCTAGCTTGCACATGATGTATTTAGTTGTGTTTTGTTACTTGTAACCGTGTGTACTGTATCAGGTTAACTCTTTATATTCTCATATCGCGTGTAAAGCCACGTTGAAAACGCGACGCGTGCCGCTTTGTTTATGGATCATCAGCTGTTCCTACACACATGCAACGGTCAAGTTTCAAAATCGGGTGGTGAGGAAGGTGTCGCTGACGCCGCCCTCTCTATTCTGCCGCCCTAGGCAGCCGCCTAGGTCGCCTCTATGGACGCGCCGGCCCTTGCGGCGTCCGCGACACCTTGGATATAACTGAGGACGCAGGTGGTGACAGAGGTGTCGCGGACGTCGCCCTCTCTGTTCTGCCGCCCTAGGTGCGGATATAACTGCTGAGGACGCGGGTGGCGAGGGAGCTGTCACGGACACCGCCCTCTCTATTCTGCCGCTCTATGGATGCGTTGGCCCTGTGGGCGTGTCTTTTGAGGAGGAGGGTAATGTGTGTTTGTGTGTGTGTGTGTGTGTGTGTGTGTGTGTGTGTGTCTGTTTGAAAAGAGCAGGTACACTGTGATACAGGCTAGGAGATCTCCTCCCCAGTTCTTGGAGTTTTTGCTCAATAAAATAGTTAGTCGTCTGTATTTTCAAGTCCATCATCTGTATTTACATTCACCCACTAGCAGCCAAAATCCACGCCTTACACTATGAAGCGTGTATGCACTGTGACTACTTTTATATTGTTGATTAGCTGCTGGGCATTTCACTCTGTCTCGCGCTGAAGGCTGTCAGTTTCGACCAATCGCAGCAGGCTGTCATCGGTCCAATCAGCCCAGATTAGCTTCGCGCTGAGGAGGGGTTTGGGTACAAATGAATCACTGAACGATTCATATGGGAGTCGCTGGGATAATTAGGTAAAAATAAATGCAGATTATAAGACCATGAAAGTGTTTTTTGACCTTGCATGCATATTAGACTGTTGTTGGAGACCCTTACAACCAAAATATGACCCTATTTCATGTATAATAGGGGCTCTTTAAGTACGGTGGCTGGGAAGTGCAAAACAATATTACAAAGTGTGAAACACTTTTACAAAGCTCGAGACAAATTTACATTTTGAAAAACATTTTTACCCATCATAAGACACAATTACATACAATTTTACCAAATTTACATTTTAGAAAAAAATTTACAAAACGCAAAACACTTTTACAAGTCCCGAAACAAATTTACGATTACAGATTCCTTACGGAAAGGGAATGTACCACACACCGGAAGTGACGTAGTATGTACCACACACCGGAAAATATCAGCTCGTGTGTGACTTTGTAGACACAGCTTAACACGAGTCTACAACTATAAAAATCATGATTTTATCAACTGCGATAAAACATTGTTTTGTCATTTAGAGCTATTCTGAGAAAACATCAGCGTGAGAGTATGTAGAAACATGTAAACGCAAGTACATGGAAACAATCACAGCACGGCATGTTGACTGATAAAGATATCAAAGTAGACCTGGTTAGCTCAGTTAGATAGATTGGTTGATACCTGCACTGAACCTTTTGACTTGGGTTCGAATCCCGTTGATCAAGTCAATTATAATTATTTCTTTACATTAATTTTGGTTATATACCGTTCTGCTACACAAATATTAAAATCAATAATGTTTACAATAACACTGATACCCAGTAATAAGAATATTTATTTGGTACGGGCATGTTTTGTTGCTGTGAAAAAGTGACGAATCTGCAAACGTGAATAGTTTACATCTGGAAAGGGGCACCAGTTAACGGACACCAGTTAAACCGTAACACCGGCTTTATTCAGTTTACATTTAAGAGTCCTCAAGCAGATGTTTACACCGAGTAAACTTGACATCATGTCCACGATTAAAGCGTACGAGTGCCCCTCGTTAAAATATTGAACACATTGATGGAGTGATGCAGTATGTCTGGTGTTTCCGTCTCGTCAGCGTCCTTTAGAACAGTGTTTCCCAACCCTGTTCCTGGAGGCACACCAACAGTACATATTTTGGATGTCTCCCATTTCTGACCCATTAACTTCAGGTGTTGGAGTCTCTTCTGATGTTATGATGAGTTGATTCAGGTGTGTTTGATTAGGGAGAGGTTGAAAATGTGTACTGTTGGTGTGCCTTCAGGAACAGGGTTGGGAAACACTGCTTTAGAAACTCCAAGGACCGACCACACGTAAAGCAAAACCGCGTTTAGCTGCTCATGTGTTTGCCGCAAAACATCCCTCGACTAGACCGCAGTCCATGTTCTGTCACCATAAACTTTACTTACGCCATGTACTCCACAGCACGAATTTACCGCACTCACCAACAACAACACTTTTCCCCGCGTCACTCCCGGTGTATGGTACATTCCACGTCACTTCCAGTGTGTGGTACATTACCTTTCCATACGGAATCTGTAATTGTAAATTTGTTTCGGGACTTGTAAAAGTGTTTTGCGCTTTGTTAATTTTTTTCTAAAGTGTAAATTTGTTTCGTCCTTGGTAAAATTGTATGTAATTGTGTCTTATGATGGGTAAAAATGTTTTTCAAAATGTAAATTTGTCTCAAGCTTTGTAAAAGTGTTTCAGACGTTGTAATATTATTTTGCACTTCCCGGCCACCATATTTAAGCACTCCAGTGATGACTTGGACCAGATTAGAGGGGGATGCTTGTTGCTTGTTGCTGCTGTGTTTTTCTGTGTGACATTTGTCTTAGTCTTGTTCTCTGGTTCGCTTTAAAAAGTTTTTTTTTGTGAGTTGTACATCTGTTACGAACGTCCCATACTAAAGTTGCTTAAATGTACTAAAAGGGAAGTGAAGGTAAAGTACGTCACGTGACTTACATTTTTACACACACGTAGTTGATTCTCTGTTAATCCACTGTTAACTCAAATGTTGTACCACGAAATGTCGAAGAGCATTTGTTTTGTGTGGTTTTTTCATTGAATCTGTATGGCCTCTGTTATCAGAAGGCTAATTGTATTCAAAAGACATCCACATTTGAACTACAATCAGCCCTTATACAGACATCCTGTCCACATCAATACTGGACGTTAAGTATATCACCAACCTGATTTCACCAAGTAGGACATGTTCCTGGATTAACATCTATGTTGATCCTAGAACAACATTCATATCAACCAATCAGAATTAAGGGATAAGTTTACCGTTTATGTTAAGTTTAGGCTTATGGTAAGGTTTATGCACTACTTGATTGTTATCCAACTATTATTCCCCTCTGATTTAGGGAATAATTTACAGTTATGGTTGGGTTTAAGGGTGGGGAATATGTATGGGTTACAACAAAAATGATGTTCCAGGATCAACATAGATGTTAATCGAGGATCGTAACGTACTTGGCATAATCATGACATGCTTAAGTATACATCGGAAACAATATATCTGCACCGAAACAAAATTAGATGTGCACAAATCAAGGTAGAACAGCCATTTACATATATTCTTTGTATTACATTGAATACATGGTTTGCTCTGCGATATCATTGCATTCCCAAGGCCCGATACTTGTGCTAGATGGGTGCTGGGTCACTGCCAAGAACTACCGAACCATTCTGGAAGACCATGTGTGACCCAATAGTTCAAACATTGTATCCTGAGGGTGGTGTAGTATATCAGGATGATAATGCACCAATACACACAGCAAGACTGGTGACAGAGTGGTTTGATAAACATGAAAGTGAAGTTGAACATGTCCCATGGCCTGCACAGTCACCAGACCATAATATTATTGAGCACTTTGGGGTGTTTTGTGGACTTGTAGAAGGCATTTTGTGGACATGTGTTTTGTAGACTTAGAGAAGGCATTCGACCATGTCCCTCGTGGCAGGGTAGAGGGTGCTCTGGGAGTATGGGGTTGGTTAAGGGTTGTCTCATCCCTGTATGAACAGAGTAGGAGTTTGGTTCGAATTGGTTGACAAGTCAGACTTGTTTTCAGTGCATTTTGGAGTCCGGCAGGGCTGCCGTCTGTCACCAATTCTGTTCATAATTTTTATGGACAGAGTTTCAAAGCGCAGCCTTAGGCTAAAGGGGGTCCAGTTCGGGGACTACAGGATGTCATCTCTGTTATTCGCAGATGATGTTGTTCTGTTGGCTTTATCAAACATGGACCTTCAGCTTGCACTGGGGTGGTTTGCTGCTGAGTGTAACGCGACTGGGATGAGAATCAGCACCTCCAAGTTCGAGGCCATGGTGCCCCACCGGAAAAAGGTGGTTTGCCAGCTCCAGGGTGGAGGAAAGTCATTACCCTAGGTGGAGGAGTTCAAGTATCTTGGGGTTTTGTTCAGTGAGTGAGGGAAGGATGGAGCATGAGATTGACAAGCGTATTGGTGCAGCGGCAACAGAAATGCGGTTGATGTACGGGTCCGTTGTGGTAAAGAAGGAGCTGAGCCGAAAGACAAAGCTCTCGATTTACCGGTCAATCTACGTTCCTACTCTCACCCATGGTCATGAGATTTGGGTCATGACCGAAAGGACAAGATCTCGAATACAAGCGGTCGAAATAAGTTTCCTTTGCAGGGTGGCAGGATGCACCCTTATAGACAGGGTGAGGAGCTCTGTCACCTGGAAGAAGCTCGGAGTAGAGCCGCTGCTCCTCCACATCAAGAGAAGTCCACTGAGGTGGCTTGGCCTTCTGTTTTGGATGCCTCCTAGATGCCTACCTAGGGAGGGGGAAGACCCAGGACATGCTGGAGGGACTATGTCTCCGGCTGGGCCAGGGAACGCCTTGGGATCCCCCCGGAGGAGCTGGAGGAAGTGTCTGGGGAGAGGGAAGTCTGGGGCTCTCTCCTAAGACTGCTGCCCTAATGACCTGGCCCCGGAAAAGCGGTTGAAAATGAATGAATGAATGAATAAATGAATGAATGAATTAAGTGTTTTGGCGGAGTGAGTCAAGAAATGTTTTTTCCATCAGCATCACATAGTGACATAACCACTATTCTACAAGAAGAATAGCTCAAAATCCCTCTGGCCACTATGCAGTATCTGTCATTCCCAAGATGAACTCATGCTGTATTAGTCGCAAAAGGAGGCCCTACACTAAGAATCACCAATCTTGGCCCTGGAGGGCCGGTGTCCCTGCAGGGTTTAGCTCAAACTTGCCTCAACACACCTGCCTGAGTGTTGTTGGCTAGCTAGTAAGACCTTGATTAGCTTGTTCAGGTGTGTTTGATTAGGGTTGGAGCTAAAATTTGCAAGTTTGGTGACCCGTACCCTACACCGTACTCATGAATTATTGTGTTCTAAAACCAGGCATTTCTGTTTCATTGTCCAACCCCTCTACTTATTTGCTCTTTAGATCTAAAATTTAAGAGAAACAATGAAAGAGGAACATTAGACAAGTCAATCGCCAACTCAAGAGGAACAAAAGTTGCCATTTTATGTCACTGACAGTGTTCGTGTGTTTGTGGGATCCGACAGCAGAAATGTGGTTGTGGTGTGTTGATTGTAAATTGTTTCCCTCATCATAATGCAAGTCATGTTGAGGTCTGTTTGGTTTCACACTCTTGACTCACTGTTGTACAATAGCTTGCTGACACTTTCAAACAATTGTCTAGTAGTTAATGCATTTATAACATGAATAAGCTTGTATATCATTTATTAATCATAGTTAAACATTAACTCATGCATTATTAAAAGTTGTGCGTGTTAACATTAGCCAACGCACAGTGATTTAACATGATTTAACTTTAACAAAGATGAATAAATACCATAATAAATGTGTTACTAATTGTTTATGTTAGTTAATACATTAATGTTACATGCCTGGGGGTGTTGCTCTGTTGTTCCCTCCTCCCCTTTCTGTTTTAATTTGCTGTCTGCTGTTCTTCCAATTGGCTGGCGTAGTTCTCACGAGTGGACCAATCAGAAGAGGATGGGGGTTATTTAAAGAGCCCATATTATGGGTTTTTGAAAATGCCCTTCCATGTAGTGTGTAACACAGCTCTAAGTGAAGTGAAATATCCAGCTAAGGCTTAAATCTGTAAGTGTACAGTGTTTAAAACTGTTAATAACTTTGATATGGTGTTTATTATTGTCTATTTTTCTACAATGTTTATATTGATTATTTTATGTATATATTTTTTTTCTCTTCTTTATTATATGCGTATTTGATGCGTACGGCATTTATGTATTGGAAGTGTTCAGTGTAAAAGCGGAAGTCTTTTATTTTGAATTGATTACCATTACGGATATAAACGGATACACAGAAAGATCGCACATGATCACGGCGTCCCAGCTGTGCGGCCTACTACGGTCTGAAAGTTTAGCTTCTGGTTTGATTGAAGAACAAGGTACTGACACTTCATGTTTTAATATGTTTGTTTGTATTGAGTTTGTATATTGAGTTTAAGTTTGTTTGTATAAGGTTCATGTTTGCTTACATTTGGTTTCATTTTCTCTTTATATACAAAGCTCTTACGATGTAAGGGGTATGGCTCACGGTGTGAGATGTACGGTGCTCGGTGTTGGTGTTCTATGACGGCGTCATGAAGTGAATGCTGCACTGAAAATAAATCATGGGAAAACACCAGTGAAAGAGTCAATCTTTTACTGAACCAGGGAGCTACAAAAACTATTGATTCATCTATAAAAGAGTCGACTCATAGTGCTTCAAACGAGTCGTCTTGATAACGAGTCATTAGGTGTTTCGTGATGACGCGGCTACGAAACACAAGTAGTTGCGCGCGCAAAGCCGGGAGATTTGAAACCTGCGGCCCCGCCAACTAACACAGAAAAAAAGACACACACACACACACACACCCCGGTTGAATGAAGATACACAATATAGCCCAGCCTTGAGCAGTTCGAGTGCTTCTGGAAACTACATGCTTACAAAGAAGACTTCATCGGCCGTTTGTTAAAGGAAGGATCAGTAAAGACTGTCAGAACATGGATCAGTGCATCATGGATAATTTTTTTTCCCTCCATTTCACATGTGTAAGTACGTTCGATTAAAATTGTTGCCTCGTTTACTCTAGCTTGCACATTCTGTAATTAGTTGTGTTTTGTTACTTGTAACCGCGTGTACTTTATCAGGTTAACTCTTTATATTCTCATATCGCGTGTAAAGCCACGTTGAAAACGCGACGCGTGCCGCTTTGTTTACGGATCATCAGCTGTTCCTACACACATGCAACGGTCAAGTTTCAAAATCGGGTGGTGAGGAAGGTGTCGCTGACGCCGCCCTCTCTATTCTGCCGCCCTAGGCAGCCGCCTAGGTCGCCTCTATGGACGCGCCGGCCCTTGCGGCGTCCGCGACACTTTGGATATAACTGAGGACGCAGGTGGTGACAGAGGTGTCGCGGACGTCGCCCTCTCTGTTCTGCCGCCCTAGGTGCGGATATAACTGCTGAGGACGCGGGTGGCGAGGGAGCTGTCACGGACGCCGCCCTCTCTATTCTGCCGCTCTATGGATGCGTTGGCCCTGTGGGCGTGTCTTTTGAGGAGGAGGGTAATGTGTGTTTGTGTGTGTGTGTGTGTGTGTGTGTGTGTGTGTGTGTGTGTCTGTTTGAAAAGAGCAGGTACACTGTGATACAGGCTAGGAGATCTCCTCCCCAGTTCTTGGAGTTTTTGCTCAATAAAATAGTTAGTCGTCTGTATTTTCAAGTCCATCATCTGTATTTACATTCACCCACTAGCAGCCAAAATCCACGCCTTACACTATGAAGCGTGTATGCACTGTGACTACTTTTATATTGTTGATTAGCTGCTGGGCATTTCACTCTGTCTCGCGCTGAAGGCTGTCAGTTTCGACCAATCGCAGCAGGCTGTCATCGGTCCAATCAGCCCAGATTAGCTTCGCGCTGAGGAGGGGTTTGGGTACAAATGAATCACTGAATGATTCATATGGGAGTCGCTGGGATAATTAGGTAAAAATAAATGCAGATTATAAGACCATGAAAGCGTTTTTTGACCTTGCATGCATATTAGACTGTTGTTGGAGACCCTTACAACCAAAATATGACCCTATTTCATGTATAATAGGGGCTCTTTAAGTACGGTGGCTGGGAAGTGCAAAACAATATTACAAAGTGTGAAACACTTTTACAAAGCTCGAGACAAATTTACATTTTGAAAAACATTTTTACCCATCATAAGACACAATTACATACAATTTTACCAAATTTACATTTTAGAAAAAAATTTACAAAACGCAAAACACTTTTACAAGTCCCGAAACAAATGTTTTTTACGGAAAGGGAATGTACCACACACCGGAAGTGACGTAGTATGTACCACACACCGGAAAATATCAGCTCGTGTGTGACTTTGTAGGCACAGCTTAACACGAGTCTACAACTATAAAAATCATGATTTTATCAACTGCGATAAAACATGGTTTTGTCATTTAGAGCTATTCTGAGAAAATATCATTGTGAGAGTATGTAGAAACATGTAAACGCAAGTACATGGAAACAATCACAGCACGGCATGTTGACTGATAAAGATATCAAAGTAGACCTGGTTAGCTCAGTTAGATAGATTGGTTGATACCTGCACTGAACCTTTTGACTTGGGTTCGAATCCCGTTGATCAAGTCAATTATAATTATGTCTTTACATTAATTTTGGTTATATACTGTTGTGCTACACAAATATTAAAATCAATAATGTTTACAATAACAATGACACCCAGTAATAAGAATATTTATTTGGTACGGGCGTGTTTTGTTGCTGTGAAAAAGTGACGAATCTGCAAACGTGAATAGTTTACACCTGGAAAGGGGCACCAGTTAACGGACACCAGTTAAACCGTAACACCGGCTTTATTCAGTTTACATTTAAGAGTCCTCAAGCAGATGTTTACACCGAGTAAACTTGACATCATGTCCACGATTAAAGCGTACGAGTGGCCCTCGTTAAAATATTGAACACATTGATGGAGTGATGCAGTATGTCTGGTGTTTCCGTCTCATCAGCGTCCTTTAGAACATTGTTTCCCAACCCTGTTCCTGGAGGCACACCAACAGTACATATTTTGGACGTCTCCCATTTCTGACCCATTAACTTCAGGTGTTGGAGTCTCTTCTGATGTTATGATGAGTTGATTCAGGTGTGTTTGATTAGGGAGAGGTTGAAAATGTGTACTGTTGGTGTGCCTTCAGTAACAGGGTTGGGAAACACTGCTTTAGAAACTCCAAGGACCGACCACACGTAAAGCAAAACTGCGTTTAGCTGCTCATGTGTTTGCCGCAAAACATCCCTCGACTCGATCGCAGTCCATCTTCTGTCACCATAAACTTTACTTACGCCATGTACTCCACAGCACGAATTTACCGCACTCACCAACAACAACACTTTTCCCCGCGTCACTCCCGGTGTATGGTACATTCCACGTCACTTCCAGTGTGTGGTACATTACCTTTCCATACGGAATCTGTAATTGTAAATTTGTTTCGGGAGCTTTGTTAATTTTTTTCTAAAGTGTAAATTTGTTTCTTCCTTGGTCAAATTGTATGTAATTGTGTCTTATGATGGGTAAAAATGTTTTTCAAAATGTAAATTTGTCTCAAGCTTTGTAAAAGTGTTTCAGACGTTGTAATATTATTTTGCACTTCCCGGCCACCATATTTAAGCACTCCAGTGATGACTTGGACCAGATTAGAGGGGGATGCTTGTTGCTTGTTGCTGCTGTGTTTTTCTGTGTGACATTTGTCTTAGTCTTGTTCTCTGGTTCGCTATAAAGAGTTTTTTTTGTGAGTTGTACATCTGTTACGAACGTCCCATACTAAACTTGCTTAAATGTACTAAAAGGAAAGTGAAGGTAAAGTACGTCATGTGACTTACATTTTTACACACACACGTAGTTGATTCTCTGTTAATCCACTGTTAACTCAACTGTTGTACCACGAAATGTCGAAGAGCATTTCTTTTGTGTGGTTTTTTTCATTGAATCTGTATGGCCTTTGTTACAGAAGGCTGATTGGATTCAAAAGACGTCCACATTTGAACTACAATCAGCCCTTATACAGACCTCCTGTCCACATCAATACTGGACGTTAAGTATATCACCAACCTGATTTCACCAAGTAGGACATGTTCCTGGATTAACATCTATGTTGATCCTAGAACAACATTCATATCAACCAATCAGAATTAAGGGATATGTTTACCGTTCAGGTTAAGTTTAGGCTTATGGTTAGGTTTATGCACTACTTGATTGTTCTCCAACTATTATTCCCCTCTGATTTAGGGAATAATTTACAGTTATGGTTGGGTTTAGGGGTGGGGAATATGTATGGGTTACAACAAAAATGATGTTCCAGGATCAACATAGATGTTAATCGAGGATCGTAACTTACTTGGCAAAATCATGACGTGCTTCAGTATACATCAGAAACAATAAATCTGCACCAAAACAAAATTAGATGTGCACAAATCAAGGTAGAAAACAAGTTATTTGGACACAATATAGACATGACCTGATGTCTAATGTTTGGTAGGTATAAAATTTTGTCATATCTTTGGTGTTTGTTCAAACTACTCATTTGAAATGAGCTGAAACAACACAATTCTTGAGTTTTTCTGAGTGGGACAACTTAATTGTTTTATATTCAATGGAATTGTAGGGTACATGTGACCATTATGCTTATATTTCACAAGTCCTGACGCGTATTAGTGCTCTTACACTCGATCACGACATGAGAGTTCATCTAATTCAATGTATTTTCGTTTTACTTTCACATCAGATATCCACACGTGCCAATGTTGTCAAAATCCACTCACATACAACTTGTTTGTTCCAGCCTGATGAACAATGACTTCAATATTTCACTTCTACGGTCATAAGCTTGTGCTCTCCAACTTCTGCACATCGCACTAAAAACTCACGTGTGTCACACAAACTGCGGGAACTATCTGAAGCATACTACACATGCGCAGTAGAAAAGTAACTCAAAGTATATGACATGCAAATCCGCAAGAACAGTACACGAAAACAGTATATATATATATATATATATATATATATATATATATATACATACTGTTTTCATATACTGTTCTTGCAGTATGTATATATATATATATATATATATATATATATATATATATATATATATATATATATATATATATATAAAAGTATATAACATGCAAGTATAACACAAAAAAAAAAAAAAAAAAAAATATATATATATATATATATATATATGTATAAAAATTACCTAGAACAATAAACTATTAAATATGGCTCCTACAGGAATTAAATTTGTAAAAACAAGTTACCTTAATTCCTTCACGTTGTTCCAACACAAAACAAATTATGTGGAACCAAGCATCTTATAGTGTAATTAACTACTATTGGGAACTTTTGCTGTGTTTAGTCATAACTTTAAGCCAGAGGTCTCCAGTCTTGCGCCCAGGAGGGCCAGTACCCCATATATTCAAGGTACAACCAGTTTGTCTAGAACAGGGGTGTCCAAACTCGGTCCTGGAGGGCCGGTGTCCTGGACGGTTTAGCTCCAACCCTAATCAAACACACCTGAACCAGCTAATCAAGCTCTTACTAGGTATACTAGGAACTTCCTGGCAGGTATGTTGAAGCAAGTTAGAGCTAAACTGTGCAGGACACCGGCCCTCCAGGACTGAGTTTGGACACCCCTGGTTTAGACGTTTCTACCGAGTTTGAACAAATATATAATGTAACGGCTAATGCTAAGACTCCAGCTTTGTTGGTACGCAGTTAAAAAGACAACATGTTACTTTTAAAATGTTGTTTATTAACTTCGATAAGAGAAAATGCTTCACTTTGCTGACTAAACTGAATCGATGTAAGAATTTCTTTGACATTTGCACCATAATCTAGTTATATTATTATTATATTTGTGTGGAAGTGAAACTGCTCTTACACAACATCTAGTTTTAAATAAAAGCGTTTGCTTCCCTTTTGACTGCCATCCATGCTTCATATATTAATGTTTTTTATATTCTGTATTTCAATACTTCTTGTATTCTGAGCTGAATAACAACTTTTAAATGTTGTTATTGCTTTTACTTCACTGTGTCTAAAGTCTTTACTGTTTGATGAATCTTTGTGCATCACTTTGTTTTCAATAATTCTCAGTTATGCAAGAAAGCAGAAGCTTCTCTTCTTGAACCCTGTCTGTTTTGTAACTTATGGCATGTAAAAGGGTCAAATGCCATGTGGTTTTTGCTGTTTTTTGTGTCATATGGGTTCTACAGATGGATATAAATGTACTGTATGTGCTTGTTGACTTAAAGCTCCACAGTGCATCCAAACAGGTCTAAATCTCAAATTCTACAAATTATATTTCTGTTTCTGTGGACTTCACTGTGGTGAAAAGTGGAACTTTAGCTTAAGCTGAACACAAATGGGTACAGTACTTCACACCAAGTACACATCAGTTACATCTACACAAATAATTCTGAACTTTCTCCCTTTCAGTCCATGAATGTGAATTCAAAGTTGCCACAAAATGCACTTATTGTAGTCCTATCAAGTGAAACTGCAAAAGCTTACTTTGTCCCTACTTTATACACTGTAAAAAATATCTGTAAATGAACAGATTTTTGTATTTTGTGATTCGCAAGTATTTTTTGTTTATTTACTGTTGTGAACCCTACAGTTCTAACAAAGTGACTTTTATTGACATTTTAGTAGTTTGAAATAATAATGATAATGATATTATATATATATATATATATATATATATATATATATATATATATACAACAGTTCTGGTTCTGATTGGCGGGTAGCTGTGTGATATTTCTGCAATAAAAGCACTGGACCTGCCTCCTCACCCTTCACCCTTGTGTATTACTCCGCCCACATACAGTGGCAAGCAGAGACACTCTACAGTTTGACAAATATTTCTGCTTTTGGACAAAATAATGTACTTTTGAGGCTTTTTTTGTTGAAAATGTAGTTGTTTATGCAAATATGCAGTTTGTTTATACAGATGGTGCCTATTTTGAAATGTTTAACATTTCTAAGCACGTTGGCAGATGTTAGCCAAAGACGGTTGGCTCTCTCTCTTTTGTATGTTGTAGTGCTGTATTTATTGAGTGTGAAATGGGACTCGCATATCAGGGATGTGTATTGTGTTGGCAGGAAGAAAGAAGTTATTGTGCTGCTTTATTCTGGATTAATTATTGTGATATCCCGATTGCAACAGAGAAAAACTTTACACTTTAATACTGCATGGAAATATCTCATTGCATATAACATGCCATTTTACGCCACATTCAGCCTTATAATCTTAAAATGTAAGCAAAATACCCGTATACAACCATATCGCACTGCTTTTCCTGTGGTATTGCTCGTGTATATATATATATATATATATATATATATATATATATATATATATATATATATATATATATATATATATATATATATATATTTGTATGTATATAAAAACACCAACTCAGACAATATAGCACTTTAAACTATTATAAACATCAATAAAACTTACTTTTAAAGGTTACAGGTAAAGGTGCCATAACAATTCAAAAGCATAAATAAACGGTAGAAAACAAACAAAAAACATGACTCACAAAATACAGAAAACTGCAAATTTACACATTTTCTTTAGCAATGTACTCTTGCAATATTCCAAAACAACTGATATGTCTTCAGAAACTGCATACTTACCATGCTGTAACTTATATGTCAGTCATGTGAGCCAAAATGATTATGTAGAAAGCTAATTCCTCAATAACTTTATTCATTCATTTATTTTCTTTCAGCTTAGTTCCTTATTTATCAAAGGTCACCATCATGGAATGAACCGCCAACTTATCTAGCATATGTTTTATGCAGCGGATGCCCTTCCAGCTGCAACCCAGTACTGGGAAACACCCATACACTCTCGCATTCACACACACACACATACACTACGGCCAATTTAGTCCATCTAGTTCACCTACAGCACATGTGTTTGGACTGTGGGGGAAACTGAAGCACCCGGAGGAAATGCACGTCAACATGGGGAGAACATGCAAACTCCACACAGAAACGCCAACTGACCCAGCCGAGACTTAAACCAGCGACCTTCTTGTTGTGAGGCAACAGTGCTAACTACTGAGCCACCCTGCCGCCCTCTATAACTTTATGTTCTATTTATTTGTTGGTGGGTGCAATCAAAGATGAATGCACACAATGTCAACAAAGAAATAATAAAGAGGATTGAAGACAGCAAATATATAATCAAGCATTGACTGATTTTATTGGAAAATCTTCATGTGATGTCAATCCGACATGCTATTATACTTTAGCAAAGCAAAAGAAGTGTAAATAAATGCTTTACAACATTGTTGTTCTGATGACAAAACACCACACAATGTTTATGACAGTTTCATAAAAAAAGAAAATGTAAAAAGTTATTCAATACAAATCCTTGATTTCAATTGTTGTCAAAGATGCAGAAATTATGTGAGGAATAATTGAAGATGTGAAGCAAAATGTCTGTTACAACTCTGCATTATTTTCTAATAATTCGATGGTCTGGAGTTAATTATTCCACTTATACTCTGGTTACCACATCTAAAGATGCTGTTTAGATGTTGTATTTCAGACATTTGTCAGGTTTTTGTTCTCAATCTGCTCCAATGTGTAGGACTAGTTTCTTACTCATCTCATCCGAAGCCTTCTGTTGTGTTTTTGATGTGATTTTTGACTGTTTTATGCTGTGAAATAACACCAATCAATTGACGGTTTGCACTCAGAATCTGCTGGAGCTACTTTAGCTTTGCATTTATCTGAAAATAGCTGCATGCTTAAGGGGGCCTTTCACACAGAATGCATTTTCCTCTCCACTGCGCTACTTTTCTACTGCTTTTCAATGAAAACAAGTGTTTGACGGACACCTTTCGCATCATCCTCGCATCTTTTGCTTTTTAGATGCCTTGTCAAGTTGAAAGATGGCTGCTCATCACTGTCAGTTCCATAGCAGTGGACCAATCAGAAGAGCTCAGAGGCAGGGCAACAGTCACAAGTTTCTGTTGATAGCAAATTAGTAATAGTAAATTTACTGTTAAATCATGGCATTTGTCCAGATATGATGATGATGATGATAAAAAGTCTTTATTTGTCACATTCACTTTTACAAGTAGTGAAATTGGACTCCTTCGACCATACACAAACATTTCAGGAGAAGACAGGCCAATGAGAGGTATCTTTAAAAAGAGGAAATAAGATACATTAGGGAAAGGGAAGGCGAAAAAGCCCTTCTCAGACTGTCCTTGAAGAAGGGCAGTGTGAAATCAGGAGGAAAAAAGCCTCAGCAACAAGCACATAAACACATAGACAAAACATCACAACAAGGTATGGGAACAGGGTATAGTCTGTTCTAGGCAGCAGCCATCTGCTCTTAGGGGCGGGGTTCTCCGGGTGAAGTTTGTCTCCAGCCAAGGCCATTTGGCAGGAGAGTCACATGGAAGCCGAAAGGGAAAAAAGAAAAAGGTTGCAAATTTAGGTCAATATCTGCCAATTTTGCAGATATCTAATGTCTGTCACGAGTCTCCAGGTCTGTCCAAATCTCGTTGCAAAGCATAGAGTATCTCTGCAATGTTTTTCAATTTGCAGTCCATAACCACAGTCACAGCAACCAGAGCACTAACTTCTTACAATCATTTTAATCCATCTGGCTAGCTTGGTGGGGTTTTAAGCCACACTGACTTTTTTTTTATCAATCGTTGATACCCCAGGGCACCGCCTAATCAACAGAAACCCTGTTGTCCAAGTTCTGAATAGATAGATATGTTCAATATCCTCCAGAGACAGAGCAGCCAGGCACACAATGCGCCACTTCTCCCACCCGTCCATCATGTATCCAGTAGCAAACGTCCTCGCAGGACAGTTGGGTTCCCCTGAACCCAGACTTCTTGTCAAGAAGATGGTGTCAATTCCGTTTAGAGATAATTCCTTATTGTTTGGAGAGCAGAGCAAGGAGAGCCTCAGAGATAGAATAAGATGAGACAAGAGGAGTCAGACAGGAGAGATTCGGGAGGGAGAGGAAAAAAATATGACTGTCTTCACCGAGAGCCAAAGAAGAAGATCCTAAGTTATATAATGTATCTTCAAGTGCCTATAATAACATATTGTGTTCCTCTTTCCAATAGACCTGTTATTGTTGTTATTACATCACGTTCATAACATCGCATCACATCAATGAGCCCTTAGAATGCTCATCAGCCAATCAGAATTGAGCATTCAACACACCCATAGAATAAATCTGAAAATAAATGATCCCTGGACAGATATGAATGAGTTCAAGATGTTCAAGAAACGCCTTGAAGAAGTATTTTAACTCAAGCAGTACAGCAGGGATTTAGTAACTCCAGGATTAGTGGGTCAAATCCCAAAGTGTTTAAAAAGCGACGGCAGTCCTGTTTCTGAGCAATCTGCTGCCAGATGTAAACTTCTCTATCAGAGGGGTTCATTTGGTTTTCAATGAGGAAGTGAAACACATTAATGCACTCTTGGTACATTTCTTCATCTCTACGATTGGGTTTGCTCAGTTGATCTTCCAGCATTTTATTTGGCTTTACGCTCAATTTCGGGCCAAACTGAACTCTCTTATAATGACCGCGGTTGACAGCTTGCGCAATAGCTTTTATCTTCCTATTAATGCATCTACAAAATCGAATGGTTTTAAGTGACATGGTCTTTTTGAATGCCAGCGTACAGTTCAGGTCGCTTCTTGTCCCGGCGCTTTTCAAAGCGTACACAGTTTCACACCACAGATTTTTGTCTACTTCTTTCGTCTTGATTGCAGTGACTTTAAACTTCTCATATGGAGGAATCAACACTTCTTTCTGGTCGGGATACTTTGAATATTTGACCACATTAGCACCGTTGCAAGTTTTGATTTTAAAGCAAGATTTATTTCCAAAACCTTGCGCTACTTTACGATCAAGAGACGATGACGTAAAAGAGCCGAAGCGAATCACTTTCCCTGTAACATTTCGATAAAACAACACGTTAGTACCACGGAAAGTAGTCTTGCATTTTCTTTGTGATTCGCTCAATATCTGTATCGCGTCTGTTAGCAAAAAGTGAAGCGAGTACCATGTGAACGTCTGGTCTGTGTAGTTTTGTTTACCATTGCGTGACGCCATATTGAAACTGCTATATACACTAGAATCGAGGTTAGTGTAGACGTAAATGGCAATCGAATGATTCCTTGTCAGGTTGTCTTGTGGTGCTGTCGAGTTCTCCTCACCTTCCTGCCAAGCCTTGTTAAATGCGTTTGAGTTCTTGAGTTCCTTCTCAAGATATTTGGTCTTCACCAGATTCGCCATTTTGATCATACATCCATCATACTGATCATCAACTGAATTCACTGCCATATCCAGGTGATATATGTTTTGTACAGCAGCTGCTGTGTGTTCCTGCAGAAACAGGAATCATAAATGATCAGATCATCACTGTTGATGTGTGTAATAATATTCACACTAGAACACAAGCTCACCTGTAGAGCAGCTACAACAAGAAGAAGAGCTTCAATCATCATCTTCATTCAATCCAATCCTTCACAAGACCTAGTGGAAATGATGAAATGATCAACCAGGTGTTGTAAATATAATACTTATCAACATGACATCATATAAATATACAATTATAAAACAGTTATTATAAATATAATAATTAACATTTACATCAACATTGGCATTGATATTAAAATTTAGATTTAATTTGGCATTAAAAACAAAGTGCACTTCTTTTTTTCTTGTCAACAATAAAAAGGCAGTGCACCTTGCGTTCTCAGAATGGAAAAGCACATTAGGTGTGATTGGGTTCTTAAAGTTGAGTTTGGGTTCCTGAGGTTGTGTGAATCGTATTGACAAACTGCATCCAAAATTTTTGTCCGTCATAAAAAAAAAAACTTTAAACCAGGTTTTATTTTTTCCATTTTTCGCATTCAAAAAAGCGCTTTGAGAGATGTTTTGACAGTTCAGAGCCTCCGTACAAGCGAAAAGCTATACAGAATGTCATCATTTGAGCTACAGATAACATTGTGACAAGTAAAGTTTCACAAACTAATTTCGAGAGGAGCATGTGATATGATTGACTGCAGCTGGCCACTCATCTACACTCACTAGTTAGCCAATCAGATTAACCCCAACTCACTATAAGTAGCCTAGCTAGAACTACTCTCTTATCTTCATTTTCCGAAGAAACCCCCATCCACCCCTTCTCCTCCTTTCTTCATTTACCACGGGGAGCTCTCGAGAATCACCGATCTCGTACTCACATGCTCTATGGACCAGGCGGGAGCCCTGGGCTCAACTATCTCCGAGCTCAAGGTTCTCTCCTGGGACAGCATGCCAAACATGCTAACAGTTGTCAAACAATATCTAAGTGTGAACTCTTGAAACACAGCGCATAAAATAAAGACAGCTGGCAGATAGTTGAGAACCCCATGCTGGATTATTTGACTGAGACAACTCTGCCCTGCAGCTGTTTGAGGTGTTTATGTGTGTGTGTTCATACATTTGACATACTGCCCATAGACATTATAATAGACAGCCTGGTCCACTTTCGGTCCATTGCTTCGATTCGTCAACACAACTGCCATCTATTATAATGTCTATAGGTGCTGCTAGTCTCCGTTCAGGATTTGTTTATGTACGTAATGTAAATGTGTGAAGTATCAAAAGCAATCTTTCAAAACTCCACTGATTTCCGGCAATAAACTTTGCATTTCGGGATAATCATAGTGCAGATCTTCCACTCTATGCAGTATTGGATGAACCTCTTTCCTTTTCTACTTTGGAGAAGAGAGGAGAACAAAGTTTCACTGCTTGAATTGACTCCGAAATGTTTCGCTTTTTTCGTGATGGATTAATTAATACGCATCGACTCAGTGCGCAAGGTTTTTGTCTATGAATTTTTGGCATATGAATATGAAAAAAGCACATATGAAAATTTCTGACTGCAAAGACCTATAAGTTACGCTAAGTTACCATCTGTAAAGATAAGCTAGTGAGAGTCTAGAAAGCTAAACCTTATAGTAAAACATAAAATTCTTGAGGAAGATTTTGTTATTAATTGATATTAGTTACAGGCAACTTATGCAAATTAGAACATCATATGTGACCCTGGAGCTCAAAACCAGTCCTAAACTGCACAGGTTTATTTTTGCCAATTGCCAAAAATACATAGCATGGCTCAAAATAATAGATTTCTCTTTTATGCCAAAAATTATTTGACTATTTTGTAAAGATCATGTTCCATGAAGACATTTAGTAAATTTTGTAGAGTAAATGCATTAAAACTTAATTTTTGATCAGTAATATGCACTGATAAGCTCTTTATTTAGACTTTAAATGCGTGTATTTGATTTTTTTTGAACCCCTAGATTACAGATTTCATACAGAGTTGTTGCCAAATATTGTCCTATCATTACAAACACACATCAATCATCTTTCAGGTGATGCATAAATCTCTGTTTCAAAGGAATTACACTTATGACTATAGTTTGGTTATGGAATACTGGACTTTGATTATGGTTTTGTGGTCCAGGATCACAAATATTGAATTACACAATGCCAAGGTCTCTGATTAGAGGTTTAAGGTGAGATATTTACGCTTTCAGTTGAATGATGCAGTGGAAGGAAAGAGATGGATCTTTCTGGAGAATGCAGAAATCCTTGATGTACTGAAGTCTTGTGAGACTCTTCTCTTCAACAGTCTTAAAAATCCAAACTTATTCATCAAAACAAAGGTCCTTTCTGAAACACAGAAATCTGGATCCTTTGAGGTGAGAGTTCTGAAGTCTTGAGCAATCCGGACAATCTGAAAAAAGACGAAGCAGTTAGCGAAAAAAGCTGAAGTTCTCTAGGGTAGTTGCTGTCCAAAACTTCCCCAATTCACTTTGCAGACATTCAGGAATCTAATGTTGTCTCTGTAACTTACGAAATGAGCCTTTTTACAGCAGCCAACCTTTTCTGTCTAAGCAAGAATGTTTTTATCCTTTGTCTGGGAGGTGGGATTTGCAAAGATGGTGCCCCTCAAATCCAGCATTGTGATTGGAGGACACTGTGAGGGGTGGAAATTGGATGATAACCTCAGGTGTGAATGACATTTGCATAGTCCCAGTCAGGGGCGCCGCTAGGGGAGGGAAAGTTAGGACGATTCTAAGGGCTCCCGCAATTTGGGGGCCCCCAGAGATATTATTAGGGGCCCACGCCCTATACCCCCCCCCCCACACCTTTCATCCGTGACCCCCCCCACCCTTACATTCATCCATGAAAGGTTTTCAGAGGGCCCGTGTCGGCTAGTGGCGCCCCTGGTACGAGTCCACGGTGAGAATTGTGTCTTAAATAAATTCCTACACTGTAAAAAACGTGTTTTTGTTTTTTCATGGTTTTCATGAAGGAATTAAGGTAACTTATTAGTTTTTACAAATTTAAATTGATTGAACATAAAACAATTAAGTTGTTCCAAAAAAAAGTCAAAAATTGTGTTGTTTCAGCTCATTTTAAATAAGTAGTTTGAACTTTTGAGTGTACGCTTTCAAATTCCAGACTAATTTCAGATCAACGTGGGCAAACATGAAGACCAAACCTCATTGTGTAATGTTGATCTTTACCAAAGCATTCATAAACAGAGTACATTAATAAGCAAGGGTATCTTGGACAATGTATATGTATGTATGGATGATGTTTTTGAGATGGAACAATAAGTAATGATGTTCGTTTGTGTCAGACACATGACAAAAAAACTGTTTAGTGAAACCGATGGTTCAGCTGATTGGGACAAATGGGTCTAAATCTGATTAAATTAGTCTTTTATGCTGATAGTGTTCTTTCTCTGTGTCCATTCAGTCATAAAAACCAGTTCCCCTTCGGATGGGGAACTCCAATGCTATGTGGAAACTTCCACTATGGGGATTTCGTCAGAATCCAATCATCTGAAAGAGTATAAAAACGGGCCAATGAAATGCCAATGAGTTGGCAGCGTCAGCGTGCACAGCTGGCGTCAATGACAATCAGTCATGCTATAAAGACGCAGCCAGTGCCATACTCGACATCCTTTCGCTTTCAGAGCCTTTCACGAAGCTTCTGAGAGAGTCTTTGAGGGTATCTCCAACCTGTGTCTACAGAGAGAGATCGAGAAGCAGCTTCTCCCGGTCCAGAGCGCGTATACGCAGTGGCAGTTGGTCGAGCTGGGTATTTCTCCCTTGCCTGGTGTCCTTTGGGTCCGGTCCTCCAAGAGCGGTTTGTATATAGGAAAAAAGCTTTCCTAAAAGAGCAACACGGTCGTGCAGCGCGTCTTTTTCAAGACGTCACTCCGACCGTGCGTTTCTGGATGCGGTGGTTTCCTATCCCCGGATGATGGGCACGAGCACAGCGTTTCATGTCTGGGGGTCCAGCATGTTAATGCGGTGCTCGCGGGCAGTGCATGCCATCACTGATGTCATGTCTGTTGCGCAGTTAAGATCGCGGCTCGCTCTTGCAAAAGAGCCACCCACCCCAGTTGTCCCCCGCACTGCGGTTGGCACTCGGGCAGATCTGAGGGTTTCAGTGAGAGTAAATCCGCCGCCCCCGGGCCGTGGACCTCTCGCTCCTCCACGCGCTCCATCCAAGCTTCAGGTGAAGAGAAGCGCTCCGTCCTGGGATGGTCGCTCTCTCACCTGATGACACCGGGGGTCAGATGTCCATCGCTGCATCGGAGGATGGGCTGTCATTGTCTGATGAGGATGCGAGCCCGCTCGCTCCCTCCCTCCGGGGTGGAGAGCGCGGCGTTAGCATCTAAAAAGCAGACGTGATGGCCGTGCTTTCTCGGGCTGCTTCGGCCGTGGGTCTGGTGATGGTTTATCCCCCAGCCCCGCGGCCGGACCGACTAGATGGGTGTGATGTGGAGGATATAAGGAGGCAAGACCTTCAAAGCCTCCCATCCCCTTCTTCCCGGAAGTGCACAGTGAACTCACGCAGTCCTGAGGGCACTTTTTTCTGCCCGATCTGCGTGCGCTTCCATCCTCACCATCCTTGGAGGTTGGGCTGTCAAGGTCTGACGAGGATTCGAACCCGCTCGCTCCCTCCGGGACTTTGAGCGCGGCGTCGAATCCAGAAGCAGACTTTGCGGCTGTGCTTCCCCAGGCTGCTTCGGCCGTGGCTCTGGAGATGGTTTATCCCCCAGCCCCGCGGCCGGACTGATTAGAGGGGTGGATGTGGAGGATGAAGGCGAGACCTTCTAAGCCTCCCCATCCCCTTCTTCCTGGATGGGCACAGTAGGCTCACGCAGTGTGCTGCGTGCGCCTTCCCCCTCACCGTGCACGCTATGGCCACCTACCAGCGCTACCAAGCGCAGGCGCTGGCCCGGCTGCGCGAGGATGGTTCTGACCCAGGACTGAGCATGCGCTCCGCACCGCAACCGACTATGCTCTTACAAAAAAAAAAAAAAAAAAAAAAGTCGGCTGTGTGTGCCCTGGGAAGGACGATGATCACATCCGTGATCCAGGAATGCCACCTCAGGCTAAACCTGGTGATGTGCGTGACGTTGACAAAGTTCGCTTTCTTAACTCACCCATATCCCAGGCTGGTCTGTTCGGCGACACTGGCGGTGAATTCGCCCAGGAATTCACGCCGGTGATAAAGCAGTCGGAGGCGATGGGCGAGGTCTCTATCGGCGGGATTGTATGACCGCTCCCCCCCGCCGAGCCATCCACATCCACTGCTTTTTCGCCGAGGACGCCCGCCCGCAGCTTTGCTTCGCCGCCCCCGCCTGCGCCTCCGGCCACGCGGCTGCGCCGAGCATCGCGCAGGCAACCAGCGTCCCCCGCCCAGGGCGCCGCTAAGTTCGGTAAAACGGACCGCGAAGCGTCCCTGAGGTGGGCCATCTGGGGAGGAGGGAATTTGCTCTTTCCCCGCTGGAGGGCGGGGCACGTTATTTAAAGGCGTAAAAAAAAAAAAAAAAAACGCCATCAAAATCCTCAGTGAAAGAGCACTTTTCCCCTCCTCCGGATGTGACAGCCCGAACACTGCCAGTCTGGGACGCTATGCCTTCCAGCTCGCAGGATCGGTGCATTTCGCCAATGGCTCATGGAGCGCGAGAGAACGGTCTCCTTTCTCTCCACTCCCAGCCCCTCTCCTGGAGTTTGAGTGCGAGATGAGAACATCTCCTCTCCTGCTCTCCTGTGGGACCCCAGCGCTCCCCGGATGAGCCCACTCACTCCACGCTGCCCCGCCGCTGGCACGTCAGCGTTCGTGCGGGTGGGACCATTTGCGGGGGCTCTGCCTGCCTGGTTAGCGCGGGCCAGCCCATCGCAATGGCTCATCCATACGACCAGACTCGGCTATGCGATTCAGTTTGCGAAACGGCGTCCCAGGTTCACGGGCGACCAGGGTCAGTCCTGCGTCCGCCCCTGTCTTGCGAGAGGAGATTGCTGTCCTCCTGGCGAAGGACGCAATCGAGCCGGCCCTCCAGCCGAGATGGAGCGCGGGTTTTACAGCCCGCACTTCATCGTGTCCAAAAAAGAGCGATGGGCTATGGCCAATCCTATATCTGCACATTTTGAACCGCTGCCTTCACTGGCTGCGCTCCGAAATGCTTACGCAGATGCGCATCACGCGATGCGTTCGTCCTCAGGATTGGTTTGCAGCAATAGATCTGAAGGACGCGTATTTTCATATCTCCACACTTCCACGCCACCGGCAGTTTCTGCGGTTTGCGTTTGAAGGTCGAGCGTGGCAATACAAGGTCCTCCCCTTCGGGCTCTCTCTGTCTCCGCGAGTTTTCACCAAGCTCGCAGAGGGTGCCCTCGCGTCCCTTCGGCTCGCCGGCATCCGCACGCTCAATTATTTCGATGACTGGCTGATTTTTAGCCCACTCTCGGGAGCAATTGATTATGCACAGAGATAAGGTGCTCCGGCACCTCCGCCTGTTGGGGTTTCAGGTCAACCGAGAAAAGAGCAAGCTCGCCCCCGTGCAGAGCATCTCCTTTCTCTGGTTGGAGCTGGACTCGATCACTATGGAGGCGCGCCTCTCACGAGAGCACGCCGAGGTAATGCTGAACTGTCTGAGAGAGTTTGACAAGAAAAAAAGTGGTCCCCCTGAAATTATTTCAGAGGCTCCTGGGGCATATGGCATCCGTAGCCGCGGCCACGCCGCTCGGATTGCTCCATATGAGACCACTACAGCATTGGCTTCACGATCGGGTCCCCAGACGCGCATGGCACGCGGGCACACACCGAGTGACTGTCACTGCGCTGTGTCACCGCACCCGCACCCCCTGGAAAGGACCCCTTCTTCCTACGGGCCAGTGTGCCCCTAGGTCAGGCGTCCAGGCAGGCTGTCGTTTCGGCAGATGCCTCCAGTATGGGGTGGGGGGCCGTGTGTAGCGGGCATGCTGCTGCGGACCTGTGGAGGGGAACCCAGCTGCATTGGCATATCAACTGCCTAGAGCTGTTGGCAGTGTTTCTCGCTCTGCGCCGCTTTTTACCGGTGCTGAGGGAGCAACACGTGCTGGTCAGGACGGACAGCACGGCCGCGGTAGCGTGTTCCATCCGGATGGGGGTATACGCTCCCGCTGCATGTCTCAGCTCGCTCGCCGTCTGCTCCTCTGGAGTCATACGCGGCTGAAGTCGCTGCTTGCTATTCACACCCCGGATGGGCTCAACCGTGCGGCCAACAGGCTCTCACGGCAGCTCCTTCCCCGGGAGAATGGCGACTCCACCCTGAGTCATGCGTAAGTATGCACTCCCCCCAGTGAGCCTACTCGCGCAGTTTCTGTGCAAGGTCAGGGAGGACGAGGGGCAGGTCTTGCTAGTTGCGCCCCTGGCCCAACCGGACCTGGATATCAGAACTCTCCCTCCTCGCGACGCCCCCCCTGGCGAGTCCCTTTGAGAGAGGACCTACTCTCTCAGGGACAGGGCACCATCTGGCACCCTCGCTTAGTTCTGTGGAACCTCCACGTGGGGTCCATAAGACGCGACGAGGAAGACTTAGGTAACCTACCGGTGGCGGTGGTTAATACCATCACTCAGGCTAGTGCACCCTCTACGAGGCATGCCTACGCCCTGGAGTGGAGTCTATTCACTGAGTGGTGCGCTTCTCGCCGAGAAGACCCCCGATCTTGCCAGATCAGTGTTGTGCTTTCTTTCCTTCAGAACAGGTGGAGCGAAGGCTGTCGCGCTCCACACTGAGGGTTTACGTGGCCACCATCTCCGCTCATCATGATGCGTGGATGGCGGCACCGTGGGGAGGCATAACCTCATCATCCAGTTCCTCAGAGGTGCGAGGCGGATGTTTTCCCCCGCCCCCCTCTCATACCCTCTTGAGATCTCGCGGTAGTGCTACGAGCCTACGTGGAGATCCCTTCGAACCACTCGACTCAGTATCCTTGAGATTTCTGTCCTTGAAGACAGCTCTGCTGGCCGTGTTGGCATCGGTTAAGAGGGTTAGGTACCTGGAGGCATTTTCGGTCAGTGACTCGTGCCTAGAATTCGGGCCGGCCTACTCTCACGTTGTCCTGAGACCCCGGCCCGGCTATATGCCCAAGGTTCCTACCACATCGTTTTAACAATCAGGTAGTGAGCCTGCAAGCGCTGCCCACGGAGGAGGCAGACCCAGCCCTTTCATTGTTGTGTCCTGTTCGCGCTTTGCGAATATATGGGGACCACACTCAGAGCCTTAGATCCTCTGACCAGCTCTTTGTCCATTACAGTGGTCGGCAGATGGGAAGTGCCGTATCTAAACAGAGGTTGGCCCACTGGATAGTGGATGCCATCTCCCTCGCCTTTGGGCCAGGGTGAGCCGTGTCCCCCGGGGGTGAGAGCGCACTCCACTATGGAGCATCGCATCCTCCTGGGCGTTAGCACGCGGCGCCTCTCTGACAGACATTTGTAGAGCTACGGGTTGGGTGACACCCAATACATTTGCAAGGTTACAATCTGCGAGTGGAGCCGGTTTCCTCAAGGGTATTAGGCAACCCTTGGTGATTGAGGAAACGATTCGGTTGAGGTGTCGAAACACGCTTGCTGCGCCACTCTCCCTAACCCGGAGATACGTGCGCTTTTTCAGCTTTGTCAGTTTAGTTCCCCATTTCTTTGGCGAACCCTGCAGAGTTCCTCCGAGGCCCCCAGCACCTGACTCAGCGGAGGAGTCAGGTGTTGGCCCGTTACGTTGTCGGCATGCCCGCTGGTCAGCCCGCGTTCTGGGTATAGGTGCCTGCTATGTGTGATCCCCGCTGGCGATCCCATACGTTCACTCAGCCACGGTATAGTCCCCCCTTCTAGGGCAGGCTCGTGTCTTCCCTCCCCGCTAACCATCCTTATGCTAGGACCCCCCCATCTCTGGGCTGGTCCATAGATTGTCACCAGGTCTCCCCTCTGGGTAACAGGTGAGCTCCGCAGCGTCCTCCCTATCGGGACTGAACGCTTTCCCAACGTACTGTCGTATCAAAACCTTTTTACTGGGTTATTGCGACTCCTCGAAAAATATAACCGTTTCTGAACAGGTAAGTGAGGGCCAGGGGACACGTTGGAAGACTCGGGGCGTTGTAGGTGCGCTTGCTCTACTGCGTGGCACACCCTTCGCCAGGGGCGCAGTAAGGTTCTTTCGTTGTGGCGTTTTCCATAGATTTCCCCATAGTGGAAGTTTCCACATAGCATTGGAGTTCCCCATCCGAAGGGGAACGCTACGGTTACTAAAGTAACCCTTCGTTCCCGAGGGGGGGAACGGAAATGCTATGTTCCTTCGCCACAACGATTGTCCCTTAGCTGTTGAGCGTGAAAGTCTCTTCAGCTAGAAAAGGATGTCGAGCATGGCACTGGCTGCGTCTTTATAGCATGACTGATTGTCATTGACGCCAGCTGTGCACGCTGACGCTGCCAACTCATTGGCATTTCATTGGCCCTTTTTTATACTCTTTCAGATGATTGGATTCTGACGAAATCCCCATAGTGGAAGTTTCCACATAGCATTTCCGTTCCCCCCCTCGGGGAACGAAGGGTTACTTTAGTAACCGTAGCGTTCTGCAAGTTGTGGTCAGTGAAGTTTCTCACTTTGGTTCTCAGAGGCCCTGTTTGTATTAAGATTCATTTTTGATCACAAGTGGACGGATTACCAGTCACACCTGGCATTTAAAAGTTTCTCTACACTCTCAGAAATAAATAGGTATACTTTTGTGTCTTACAGGGCCACATATGTACCTTAAAGGTATATATTAATATCTAAAAAGTACAAATGTGTAACTCGTAGTATCATAAAGATACTAAAATTCACCCGAAAGGTACAAAATTGCACAGTACTTGACAAAAGTCTTGTTGCCTATCTAAGTTTTAGGGACAACAAATAATATCTTGATTTCTAGTTGATCAATTGGTATCAGAAGTGGCTTATATGAAAGGCAAAGGCCTCTAGTCATCTGGAATGTCAAAGAAAGCGTTCTTGCAGGACTTCTAGAGGTCATCAAGATTCTTTGGATTCATCTTCAATGCCTCCTCCTTCATCTTACCCCAGACATGCTCAATAATGTTTAAATCTATTGACTGGGCTGACCAATTCTGGAGCACCTTGACCTTCTTTGCTTTCAGGAACTTTGATGTGGAGGCTGAAGTATAAAAAGGAGCGCTATCCTGCTGGAGAATTTGCCCTCTCCTGTGGTTTGTAATGTAATGGGCAGCACAAATGTCTTGATACCTCAGGCTGCTGATGTTGCCATCCACTCTGCAGATCTCTCGCACACCCCCATACTGAATGTAACCGCAAACCATGATTTTTCCCTCACCATCTTGACTGATTTCTGTAAGAATCTTGAGTCCATGTGGGTTCCGATTGGTCTTCTGCAGTATTTGTGATGATTGGTATGCAGTTCAACAGATGATTCATCAGAAAAATCGACCTTCTGCAACTTTTTCAAATGATCAACTAGAAGTCAAGTTATTACTTGTTGCTTTTACAACTGGGATCAATTACAAGACCTTTGTCAGGTAGTGTACTTTTGTGGTACCAATGTGCAAATTTAAGGTACAAAAGAATACCTTTTGAAAAGGTACCACTCCAGTGACACCTGTATTTCTAAGAGAGACACTGTATAAAGCGATAAGTAGGTTTACCTAAAATAGTGAGTAAACCTGTTGCCTTAAAAGCAACAGGTTAACTTTACTTAAAAAAACGTGAGTTAACACATTGTTACTTAGAGCTGTAACGTTGGCTTATTTTTTGTATAATTATGCACATAGTTAATTCACTGCATTTTAAGGCAACAAGTTCACTCACTATTTTACTCAACTCAAGTAAAGTCAACTAATGTTTTTACAGTGTACTTTCAGCTACTTTTCTGATGGTTATCTGATGTTAAAACGTAATATTGCAAAAAAAAAAAAAAAAGAAAAAAATATGCCCTTTACATAATTAAAAAATAATTCAAATAGGTTTATATATAAAAAATCATATTAAAATATACCAGATCAGTTAAATGTGTTCAAATACCTCTGGAAGTGGTAGAAAGTGAAAAAGCTGAAAATGCTTCACCCCATTCACATCTGTACTTAGCACTGTCGACTTGTGATCGGATCTACGAAAACGCATCTCAAATTCAGGTGTGAACAGGCCTGAGAACAAAGGACAGATGGTTCACACCGTGATCATAGGGACTGAGGTCTTAATTCCTGTTCCCACACTGAAAAATTGATTCATTGGATTTACTACATTTTAGTTAGTAAGTGTCTGCAAACAATTGATAAGGGCTGAATTTAAACAAACACATGAATTTGAACATTGCTACATTTACATTTAGTCATTTAGCAGACGCTTTTATCCAAAGCGACTTACAAATGAGGACAAGGAAGCAGTTTACACAACTATAAGAGCAGCAGTGATCAAGTGCTATAGACAAGTTTCAGGTGTGTAAAGTCTAAGAAGCTGAGCATTAGTAATTTTTTGTTTTTTTTTGTTTTTTTGAGTGAGAGAGAGAGTACAGTTAGTGGTATAGCCAGAGAGGCAGTTAAGATTAGGAAGGAAAGTGGAGACTAAATAGTTGAGTTTTTAGTCGTTTCTTGAAGACAGCAAGTGACTCTGCTGTTCTGATGTAGTTAGGGAGTTCATTCCACCAACTGGGCAGATTGAATGCGAGAGTTCGGGAAAGTGATTTCTTCCCTCTTAGGGATGGAACAACGAGGCGACGTTCATTCACAGAACGCAAGTTTCTGGAGGGCACATAAATCTGCAGAAGTGAGAGCAGATAAGAAGGAGCAAAGCCAGAGGTCGCTTTGTAAGCAAACATCAGAGCTTTGAATTTGATGCGAGCAGCAACTGGCAGCCAGTGCAAACGGGTGAGTAGCGGAGAGACACGTGCTCTTTTGGGTTCATCAAAGACCACTCGTGCTGCTGCGTTCTGAAGCAGCTGAAGAGGTTTGATAGAATTAGCTGGAAGCCCGGCTAGTAGAGAGTTGCAATAATCCAGTTTGGAGAGAACAAGAGCTTGAACAATGAGTTGAACTGCATGTTCAGATAAGAAGGGTCAGACCTTTCTGATGTTATAGAGTGCAAATCTGCAAGATCGAGCAGTTCTAGAAATGTGGTCAGAGAAGTTCAGTTGGTCATCAATCGTTACTCCAAGGCTTTTTATCATTTTGGATGCAGTAATGGTTGCCCCATCCATCTGGATTGAAAAGTTATGGTGAAGAGTCGGGTTGGCAGAAACTTCAAGCATTTCCGTTTCGCGAGGTTAAGCTGAAGATGATGATCTTTCATCCAGTGTGAAAATTTTGTTTGTTTAAATTCAACCCATATCAATTGTTTGCAATCACTTACCCTAAAAATGTAGTAAATCCAATGAGTGATTTTTCCAGTGCAACGAATGATGCAATATTGCTGTATCCAACAGCTGTTGCTCTTCAGTGTTTTCCAGCAGTGACGTTTAGGCCCAATCCCAATTCTACCCCTTAGCCCTTCCCCTTACCCCTACCCCTCATTATGCGCATTGCCATGAAAGTGTAGGAGTGTCCCAATTCTCTTTAGCTTGAAGGCGTAGGGCTAAAGAGAAGGGGTAGATAGCCCTCGAAAGAGAGATTTTACAGGACCACACTCGAAACCAAGGGGTAAGAAAATTTCCCAAAATACACCAGCCACAACGGCAGGATAGCTGCTCCCACAACAATCTGAC
This sequence comes from Danio aesculapii, assembly GCF_903798145.1. NCBI lineage: Eukaryota > Metazoa > Chordata > Actinopteri > Cypriniformes > Danionidae > Danio > Danio aesculapii. The sequence goes on along the minus strand of NC_079437.1, from coordinate 2,256,125 downwards.
TCTCGATGACACTGGAATACCCTGTCAGAAAAGTCTGATAGCTGGGAATGAGCTTTTTACAGCGTCTGCTATCATGTTAGTGTTGTTTTTGTGTGTTTACACAGATGAATATGGTCACAGTGTAAATGTACGGTACAGTTATGATCTTATTGTCACATTAGATCATTATGATAACATAATAAATGCCTTCAGTGATTTCCTGAAGATAAATACCAAAAAATAACACAACTGGAATAACTACAGCAGTCACGATCGTCTGATCTCAAATGAAGCAAGAGATTGGGATGACATATGATGACGCGTGCAGGTGCTGTAGTGCTGTCCCATTTCTTAGGGGTAAAATTTGAAGGCCTTCCCCTTTACACTCTGTTTTAGGGGGCAAGGGGTACAAAAACAGAACTGGGATTAGGCCTATGTTAACTAGTTTTCATCAAACTGTCGTTTTTCTTTTCTTCTTCTCACTCTCAGGTCCTCATTCACTATTTTGTTGCCTCATAATCCAGATATATTTAGCTTTTGAGAAGCTTTGCATCTGGATGTGAAACTGCACTTCACTGCACAATAAATTATATATATATATAAAAGATTGTATTACTGGGGGGTAACGTGGTGATGCAGTGGGTAACATGTTCGCCTCACAGCAAGAAGGTCGCTGGTTCGAGCCTCGGCTGAGTTAGTTGGCATTTCTGTGTGGAGTTTGCATGTTCTCCCCCTGTTCGCGTGGGTTTCCTCCGGGTGCTCTGGTTTCTCCCACAAGTCCAAAGACATGCTGGTACAGGTGAATTGGGTAAGCTAAATTGACCGTAGTTTATGTGTGTGAATGAGAGTGTACGGGTGTTTCCCAGTGATGGGTTACAGCTGAAAGGGCATCCGCTGCTTAAAAACGTATGCTGGATAAGTTGTCGGTTCATTCCGCTGTGGTGACCCCAGATTAATAAAGGGACTAAGCCGAAAAGAAAAGGAATAAATGAATGATCTGCACACTCTGCATAAACAAGGAAAAACCCCGAATCAGGAAGAATTGAGTCAGGAATGTACAAAATGAGTAAAGCATTTTAATAAACACAATAACACAGCTTGTTTCAATCTCCAAAGTTTATTGAATAAAAGTTTTCTGACAAACAAGTGTTAAGATGAACAAAATCATGTGTAGTTCAGTAAATACATGCAACTAATTGTTATTGACAATAACCAAATATTAATGAAAATTAAAATGATTCATCTTACAGTATTTTCATTTTTACTTCTGCCACCAAATGTAATTTAAGCAACAAATCAATGTATTTTTGTCTACATATTGTATGATCATATATCTGACTTTAGTATGAGATTATATGTTATTGTAAATGCTTTTATCATTTGTTTACAACAGTATAGCATAGTATAGTATTCACCTTATTCTTCAGGTTCGAGAGGACGCAGCCATTTGAATCTTTTTGGCTCGAGACTTACGGTCTCATTCACTTCAATTCATTTTTAGACGATAGAAACAGCTTGTTATGCTGCTTGACATTGCAAACGGATATTTTCTTATTATATTTGTCTACTTTGTCTGTGTAGTCATGCAAACACTTGTTTGTCGAGCAAGTAGTTTGACCGTTTTCTGTCGTTTATCATTCCTAGTCATTTCTCCCATAGGCGACTGAATCCGAAATTCTGAAACAATTGAAGAATAAGGTAAATAGTATACTATAGTATAGTATAGTATAGTATAGTATAGTATAGTATAGTATAGAGAGAATCAAGTCTGGAAGATTCTCAATAATACTAGTAAAAGAAAGTAAATATATGTGTTGTTTATCACCTTCATGTGAGTTTTTTTTTAATTCTTTTTCTAATACTTCTCAAATTAACAGACCAAAGAAATGTTCACAGTATTTCTGATAATACATTTTTCTTCTATGGAAAGTTTTATTTTTTTTAAATTTGGCTGCAATAAAAGCAGTTTAAAAACAATTTAATAACAATTTTAGGGTTAATATTATTAGCGTCTGATTGTCTAGAATAAACCGCTGTTTTCCATATAAATTGCCTGGTAAACACAATAATAACCCAGTTAAGCCTTTAAATTGAACTTTAATACTAGTATCTTGCAAAATGAGTAGCAAAATACTATGCAAAAGACTAAATAAATCAGTTATTAAAGATTAGTTATTAAAACTGTTATGTTTAAAAATCCTCTCTCCATTACGCAACAATTAAGCACACAGGAGGGCTAATAATTTTGACATCAACTGTATTTCAATTCAGGATAAATAGAAAGGCAAGACTGACCAAGGCAAGCAAATCTAATAATTAAAACTTGTATGGGATAGAGAAATATGGCATGTCTCTCTTTACCAAAAACAAAAGAAATGTTAAGTAGGTTAATGCAAATTTTGACTAAATATTTTTTTATTTCTTCGGCGGGAGTTATGTCTTTTTTGGGGAAATGCACCCCTTGATGGAGTCTTGAATAGAGTACAGTTCAGGTCACTTTTTTTCTCATAGCTTTCCAAAGTGAACACGGTTTCACACCACCAAAGATTTTTGTTTTCTGTTTTTCTCTGGACTTTAGTGACTTTAAATGTCTCGTATGGAGGAATCAGCACCTCTTTCTCATGAGGAAGCTTGGAATATTTAGAAATATCAGCACCTTTACAAGTGCGGATCTCAAAACAAGACTTTTTTCCAAAAGGCTTTATTTTGTTAGGATCTAGAGAGGACGAAACAAAAGTGCCCAAGCGGACCTCTGTGTTCAGAACATTTGCATCATTTATCTTCACGTTTGTGCCACGGTAAGTATTGTAGCAGTCATCTTGGCTTTTTTTCAGAATCTGCACCGCATCTGTTAACAGAAAGTGAAGCGAATACCATTTGTAGTTGCTGTTTTCATATGTAGGTTTACCGTTTCGAACAGCTTTATTGAAATCTTCATATACAATTCTGTCAGTGTACACGTAAATGGCGATTAAATGATTACGGCTTAGTGGATTTTCTGGGGATGGTTTTACAGCATTCTTTTCACCGATTTCCCAAGCTGTTTTGAAGTTAGGATTGCCATTTTTTTCATTGTTTAGATAGTAATTGTCCACTTTGATTGCCATTTTATCGCTGCATCCGTCAAACTGATCATCAGCTGAATTCAGTGCCATATCCAGTGGAAATATCGGTTCTTCAACAGCAGTGACTCTGTGATCCTGCAGTGACAGGAATCCAAATGATCAGATCATCAGTATTGATGTGTGAAATAATATTCATACTAGAACAGATTCAAGACCTGTGAACAGATGATGTCAATCCAACGAGGACTTTGAAGAACTGCTGCCAACTCTAGGAGGACTTGAAGAGATGCTGTCATCCCTACAAAGACTCTGAGGACTGCACAAAGTCTTAAGCAATACACAATACACACTTTGTTCTTAGTTATTTTGTTAATCTGGGGTGCGTTTCCCAAACAACGACGTAACTCGCGGCTGAACTAACATAATACAATGCATCGATGGGAAAAAGAACGATGTAGTGACGAGTGTTTCCCAAAACCGGTAGTTTCTCTGATGCAGATTCATCGTTTGAATCACGTTAGTTATAACATAAAACGCCCATAATGATGCTCTAAAAAGGGTGGAGTAACTGCTTCTTTAGAAAAAAAAAACATCATTTCTTTGTGCAGATTATATTGTTTTACACGCACTTAAAACAAATACAATACTAGTTTTGATAAATACATGCACTCATTTTCCCTATTAATTGAAATATATGTAAATGGCAGATATAACGCCTGTGTTTCCTTTACAAATATTATTGAGAACATAACGTATTCTATTCTAAAACATAACATCACTTACAAAAGCTAACACCTATACTAATAGCATATATAAATCATATAAATAAATAAATAATGTGGCTGTTTATTTAGAAATAAATGTATTATTTATTAGGAAATGAAAAATCCTACTTTAATAATAATATTAATAATATGAATGATGATGATGATGATTAAGTAGGATATTGTTTATTTATATTTTATTTTGTGAAAAGTCTACTTTTACAATTTGACACATGTAAACCACTGCAGAGATGTTCTAATCAACAGGCCCATGTCAGTACAGATACTTAGTAAATAACCTCCAATAATTAAAAGCATTAACGTATGCTGTTTTTTGTTTGCACAAGCTTTGGAGACGTAACTTAAATTCCGCTTTTAAATAAAAGGTCACCTATAGCTTTCACCATGAGCCATGGCTATGTTCAAAATGACACCAATGTTTTCAAAGTGCACTGCGAAGGGAGCGCAACTGAAAACATGAAGATGGCTAAAACTGAACTGTGAAAATACTTTGAAAGCAAATTACACCTAAGAGTGATGACTTTAATGCTTTTTATCATTCAAAGTTAATGTCAATTCAATTCAATTCAATTCACCTTTATTTGTATAGCGCTTATACAATGTAGATTGTGTCAAAGCAGCTTCACATAAAAGGTCACAGTAAATAGTAACAGTGTAGTTCAGTTTGTAGTGTTTAAGTTCAGTTCAGTTTAGCTCAGTTCAGTGTGGATTAAAAATCACTACTGAGAGTCCAAACACTAAAGAGCAAATCCAACGATGCGCAGCTCTACAGATCCCGAACCATGCATGCCAGTGGCGACAGCGGAGAGGGAAAAAAAACTTCACTAAAGGCGGAAGTGAAGAAAAAGAATGTTTTAAATGAATAGGGCATAGGGGGATAACTGGGAACAGAACACAGCCAGGAACTATGTTTCTAACTACAGCTCCAGAGGTGTAGTTGCAAGCGTACAATTTTGCGACGCAGTTTGCGAATGTTAGTTGGACCAAAGGATTTGGGAAATGCCAAATCAATGAACTATGCTTGTAATGACACAACTTGCAACCTTAGTTGGATAACGATGGTTTTCGGAAACACACCACAGATCACTTCATTGAAAACATATTATATCACTTTTTGAAAGTACACCATATATTGTATAACAGCAGCTCAACTATATGTACATGTTTGACCGCTGTACTGTCCTCCATATACTCAACACTTCAACTCTTTCTAACTTTGATTGTAGTGTAATAATGAATGTATTATGTAAAGCTGCTTTGGAATGATAGTTAACGTAAAAAAAGGACCATACAAATGAACTTGAATTGAACAACTAGAACACAAGCTCACCTGTAGAGCAGCTAAAATGAGGAGAAGAGCTTCAATCTTCATCTTCATTCAGTCCAGTGATCTAGAGGATACAGAGAAGAGCAGATGATGAAAGAATAGATGACAGTTTCACAAATACCAAAATGAATAGCATAGAGTATGTACACAGACTGGCACAATAAAAGGCACATTTTACAATTGTTTAATAGTAAAAATAAAAATAAAAAACATAATTAAAACATTACATGCATCATGGTAATATTTTACCTTACCCTTAAAATAATCAAGATTCTTCAGGTGCTCAAGATCCAGAACGATGTTGATCAGACAAGAGGTGCAGTATGAGGACAACAGCAGTATTTAAACCAAAATATGAGGAAGTTAGCTTTTTTAACTCACCAAAACATTATGGATAATGATTTTATTTGTTTATTTTTTTAATCTAAATGTAATTGCATATGTTTCGCAACATAAATGCTGGGACAAACCCCAAACCAAACCTTTCATTTTCGCAATTAATACTTTTAAAATGATTAAATTCATTTATTGCACTGTCTAGTTGTCTGTAAGCATTTATGATGTCATAATTATGGATATCTTTAGGTTTTCTAAGAATCTTTGTATCAGGATGTGAAACTGCACTTGCGCTGTTTTTTAAATAAACAAAGGTTCAGTTCCCTTTAGGCTCTTTTACTCCTGATGTTTTATATCTTAATCATATACTTTTCTCTCTCTCATTCCCTTCTCTTATTTTCAAAACCTTCGTCCAATATTTCTTCAAACTGTACTCTCGAGTACTCTGATTAGCTATGTTTCCATCCAAAAATGTGAATTACTTTTATGCACAAACCTGGATTATCGCATATAAGACGGAGCACAGACGCTCTTGATTATACTGAAAGGGTTAAGGCATTTTAGAATGACTAAAACAACAGTTCAGATGTTTTACAGTGTGCTCAGCCTGCTGGTTTATTCATTCACACATATTTTTATCATCACATGATCTCTTAGAACAAAATCACATGACCTTTTTTAATGCGCATACTGGAATGTGTTCGATAAAAGTGTTTCCATCGTAGTTTATGCGCATCTTTTCTTATCGAAGAAAAAAGTTGATCCTATTCAGTTATGCGCATCTTGGTGTTTCCATCAACCGTTTTTTTTATTATTACAGTTTTTCTCAGTGGCTTTGGTGCATTTCTCACAACACTATTTACATTTGCACAACAGTTAATGCATTGCAAACCCTAGTTGATAACTTGCAAAAGCGTGTCACTTCCTCAAAATGGATAGTTCTGGAAGTCCTGACACCGTTGTTTATGAACAAGATCCTCAAATGGCTTTGTTTTCATTATGACAGTTTACTCTGTAAATGTTTTCCAACGCAAAAAAGTCAGATTTTGGTGACACTTCCTGAAAATGCTCAAGTCACCACTATATACTATTTACACAGCCATTTGAAAACTACAGTAAAGTTAGACATCACTGCATTTACTGAGGTATCTGAGTACAACACACTGAATATGTATATTTCACGCTTTTACTGCATTTGCTCTTAGCAATTCTTATTCACAGCATTGTGTAGAAGAATAAATACACTCTTATTAACAACAAACAAACACTTCCTTTGGGTAGAGCTGTGCACAACTGTAAACAATATGGCAGTACATATTGGAACTGAACCTACAACACAGGTCTGTAAATCATTCATCAAATTGTTCAGTCTGGAAGACATTTTCAGGAAAAAAAGATTTAAAGATTTTTATAAAATTAGCTTGACAGATTTTGACAACTAGTTCAACATTTTTGTATGTAATGACTCAAGTAATGAGATCAGGACTCTTAGTTTTATATGGGTTGACTATTCAGCATTCACAAGTTTAGTTCATTTTGACTGACATGACAATGAGCGAATGATAATGTTATAAACAGCAGAGAGTTGTATGAAAGCAGTTGATGCATGTCCAAAATCATTAGCATGTTGTTGGAAGGAATGAGAAACTGCTACTGTGATGTGCACAAATGACTAACTATTTAATGATTCTCTGCTTATCACTTATCATTTCATGCCCAGAAACAATATATATATATATATATATATATATATATATATATATATATATATATATATATATATATATATATATATATATATATTAGAATATATACAGTGAAGAATAATGACTCAGGAAATTGTATTATACACATTGAATTTTTGTAATGCTAGTATCTGTTACTAGTGTGTAAATCCACAATTTTTCAAACCCACTACAGTCTCTTAAACTTCACATTTACAATTATTTTCTAACAGGTCTCACATAAGGGAAAAGGATGCAAATGAAACTTGACAAATATTATAAAACAGCTTCTAAACCACAACCATTTCATTTGGACTTTCAGAACCTTTAATTGTCACACAGAAGGGAGTTTGATGATTTTTTTTTTTACAGAAGCTAGGACACATTTCTCAATATTTAGGTCACTTTTGCAAAACTCTTCATACAGTTCTCTTAACCGACTTTCAGCTTGGCAAAGCAGTTAATTTCACATTCAAAGTGCACTACAACTACCAAAACACTTTATTCAGGTCTCAAATAAACTCATTCTGCTAGAACACTAGCAAAGGTTGACAGCCGACAAACACACTTTTTCACCCACAAACCAATGAGCTAAAAAACACTAGCAACATGTAGCATTACACAATGTTTTCTTGTGTAAAACAAATATCTTTGTTTATAATTGCAATATATATGGTTTATAACTGCAATATATGTTACTGGAATGAATCACATATGGTAACCCACCTCTGTTCTCATGTTTGGATTGATTTGTATGCAATTTAATCCTGCAAAAGCTCTAAGATGCAGTATGTAAGTTTGACACCCAGTGGTTGAACTAGGTATTGCACACCTGGTTCAAAACACACGCAAGCACAGGCTTCCAGATTGACGACACCAACAGGAGCGTTCCTAAATGTCGAGCCTAAAGGCTGATTTATTCTATCATGTGTTCAACAGCAGGCGTTAGAAGGAATATGACATGTTCAATACTTACTCCCCCACTGTAAGTTATTTTTTTAACACTGCTACAATTGAAAAGCTTACATGCATCCTCACTGCATTGTCACCGAATTGCCAAGCATTTTTTAAATGTAGCCGAAATATAGATTTTGTTTTCAAAATATTTTGTCAGGATCTTTTGCAATTCTCTCTCTGCATACTATAATCTTGTTTATCAACGGAATATAAAAACGTTTATCAGCTTAATTCTGCTAATTTATGGATATTTTTTTTACAATGTGGTGCATGAAATTCTAGCAGCAGGATGCAGGAGATCAACTCTGCTGGATGAGAACATGAATCAGGAGACAAAATGAACAGGATTTATTGAAATTAGTTTCATCTTTATTGATGTTACATCACTGCATTGTCCTGTGATTAAAAAGCATGACTGCTAACATATTCATAACTTTAAGTTACATCTGAAGACAATACAGCACAAAACATATTTAGTTACTGATATCAGTATAACAATAAAAAGTAATACGTAATCAAACATGTTAAATGAGGGTCCTTAATTTCTACATTTATGTGATATTTGCTGGAAATTACAAAGAAAAGTATGTAATTAGCAATCAGTCTCACTGGAAATATGTTCCCAGGGCTACAATTTTTGAGAACCAACGAATATGTATCCTGAACTACATCTTCTTGCTGCTTCTGTTTTAACAAATCCACTAGAGGGCGTCGTGTACATTTTTGACAATCAAGCAAAATAATCTGCCAATGGGGCAAGAAAAACAATCTTATGTTTAAAGGAAAAACAAGATTACTTCTTTTATCGCAATGGCAGATTATTTTACTTGTTTTTAAGAAGAACTCACTTAAAATTAGCATATTATTTCTTTAAAAAAGACAATATGTTTTGCTTGTCTAGAAAATGCTTTTTGATTGAAAATGTTTTTGATATTTGGACTAGAAACAAGACAAAAAATCTAAGTAAGAAAAGCATTTTTTGCAGTGTAACATCAGACCGACGTCTGTCAACATTGGACAGATGTCGGATTTTGGTCAGTTTCCAACGCAACCTAAATACAACCAAATATCAACGTCTAATGATGTTGCAGCTTGACGTTGTGTGGGCGTTACCACTATGACGTCTATCAAACGTTGGATTTTGGTTGCCATACCTGAAGAAAAAAATGTCAGTATTTGATGTTGGTTTACAGTTTGTCTCTATTGGTTTGGCTCCTGAAGAAATAAATGTCAGTATTTGATGTTGGTTTACAGTTTCTCTCCATTGGTTTGGCTCCTGAAGAAATAAATGTCAGTATTTGATGTTGGTTTACAGTTTTTCTCCATTGGTTTGGCTCCTGAAGAAATAAATGTCAGTATTTGATGTTGGTTTACAGTTTTTCTCCATTGGTTTGGCTCCTGAAGAAATAAATGTCAGTATTTGATGTTGGTTTACAGTTTTTCTCCATTGGTTTGTTCCTGAAGAAATAAATGTCAGTATTTGATGTTGGTTTACAGTTTTTCTCCATTGGTTTGGCTCCTGAAGAAATAAATGTCAGTATTTGATGTTGGTTTACAGTTTCTCTCCATTGGTTTGGCTCCTGAAGAAATAAATGTCAGTATTTGATGTTGGTTTACAGTTTTTCTCCATTGGTTTGGCTCCTGAAGAAATAAATGTCAGTATTTGATGTTGGTTTACAGTTTTTCTCCATTGGTTTGGCTCCTGAAGAAATAAATGTCAGCATTTGATGTTGGTTTACAGTTTTTCTCCATTGGTTTGGCTCCTGAAGAAATAAATGTCAGTATTTGATGTTGGTTTACAGTTTTCTCCATTGGTTTGGCTCCTGAAGAAATAAATGTCAGTATTTGATGTTGGTTTACAGTTTTTCTCCATTGGTTTGGCTCCTGAAGAAATAAATGTCAGTATTTGATGTTGGTTTACAGTTTTTCTCCATTGGTTTGGCTCATTTCTTGAAACAGAAATTACATTCTCAAAATTCTAAGATCATTTGGCAAAACAGTGTTAAAGTTTAGCACAACACTATAGCTCACTTGCAAAAGCTCATATCTCCCCAAAAACAGTTCACTCACGTATCAAAACTAAATTCCTTTCCCATATAAAAAGTCAGTGCCACAAAAATGGCAAATATCCTTCTCAATTGCTTTGGATATTTTCTTGAAACAGACCGGACATTCTCAACACTCTCGGTGCTTTTGCCAAAATAATGTGGATGGTTCAGCACAACACCATGGTTCACCTTCAACAGCTCATATCTTTCCCAAAATATTTCACTCATGTGTCAAAACTAATTTTCCTTCTCATTTAAAACAGTCAGTGCCCCCAAAATGCTTCGTCCCTTTGGCATTGTGTAAGCACTGCGAGTCAAAATGTTAAGATGTTTTGTCACTGACGCAGAGGACCACTAAAATATCCCTCATGTCCACCTTTAGTCTTAGCCCAGTCCTTCATTGACAATGGTTACTGTACTGTTTTTGTCCAGCTAACAGAATACAATTGTGTATAAAACTAAAAATAGAAATAGGATTTTAGGGTAAGAGTAGCCTCCAAGGTTTGACATCCCACATTGCACTCATACTGCCAAGGAAATTGTAACCATTATCAATCACACACAAAGTAATTTCCATGCATGAAAATAAAACAAAATATACTGTAATATAAACACACAAACAAAAACAGTGAAAATTATATGCAGCCTACAGTGCTTGATTGGTCATCTAAGATGTGGGAAATTCCTCCTTTGTTAGTCAAGTTCTAGTTTCACCTGACTGTCAGTTGCTGTAATAAATGTATTAAATGTTTCACGGATTCATATACGGTATTCATGGTATTATGTTCTTGACTAAGTTTGACGATTGAACAGACTATTGTGCATGTGATGACCTATACAATGAAATGACGCTGACATATTTTGGAGCGAACAACCATTGAACTGAGAATCAACAATCAGTTTAGATCAACTAGATCTCTTCACTTGGAAATTGTGCTAAATGTCGGCTACCTGTACTTAATCATTTGCAATTTGATGAAATGAATGAGAAAATCAAGTCTGTTGTGAACAATTGCCAAGTGGTTTGGAGGTTTGTCCATGTTGTTTTGAGAATGTAATTTCTGTTTCAAGAAATGAGCCAAACCAATAGAGAAAAACTGTAAGATGTTGGCTCCACCTTGGATTTTGGTCACTTTACAACGCAACCCAAAATCAATCATATATCAACATCTTTTGACTTTGTTATTGGATATCAAAAGAGCGTTATCCTTAGACACTGGCTAGACATTAAGTTTTGGTCGCCCGACATCACAACCTAAATCTAACCTAATATAAACGTCTTATGACGTTGTGGTCCTGCTGGGCTGCCTTTAAATTTAATAGTTATAGAATCCTGGTAGTTCCAGTGTTAAAATCTACAACAGGGCCGGAGAAATCTCTCTTTCTCAGTGTCAATTTTCAGATAATGCAAGAACCGTTTGCAACTCCGATTTCTGTACCTATGGTCAATATCGGGCTGAACAAGAAACAGTGTTTTATTGGTGTTTTCTCTGATACTGCTAAAGTGTCTGCACATGGATATTACGGCTCTTTTCCTTTGCTCATTTATCAGTGCCAAGGCTCAGTGTGTCTGGCGATATCTACATTGATTGCTTAAACAGTGAATTGGGTCTGGCTGATCCGCTAACTCTACAATACTAAACATTGAATGTGATGGAAACAGTTTTTGAAGAGAGCATCAACAAAATCCGTTCACGTCCAATCTCAATATTTTTTAATGCACTTCGGTTTTGTGGATGTCACTGAAAAGTTCAAGTTACTTGGTTCCAGTGTCACATCCAGTGGAACTATCTGTTCATCAGCAGCGACTCCGTGATCCTGCAGTAACAGGAATCATAATGATCAGATCATCACTGTTGATGTGTGTAATAATATTCACACTAGAACACAAGCTCACCTGTAGAGCAGCTAAAATGAGAAGAGCTTCAATCTTCATTCAGTCCAATGATCTACAAAATACAGAGAATATTCGAAATATTAAAACCATCACGCCAATTTATACAAGTGTGACAGTAATAACATCTCTAAATAATCTTTTACTTTACCTTCAAGCAGTGGTGGGAGTAACGAATTACAACTACTCACGTTACTGTAATTAAGTACATTTTTGGGGTAATTGTACTTTCATGAGTATATTTTTAAGTCAGTAATTTTACTTGTACTTGAGTACAAATTAAGCTGAATAATGTAATTTGTTACTTTTAAAATCACAATTCGTTACAGAGTACTGTAAATAAATGAATATTTTAACCACTGACTTCGGTAGCCAATAAAAAAAACTCATCTTAACGGACCAATGAAAAGACTGGTACATTATTTGAGCCGAAAAACAAGCTGCAGATTTACGTGAGCTGAGCAGTGATGGTATTGTTACGAAGTTATTGTTCTACACATGGAGATTCAAGACACCAACAACGCATCTGAAGAACGCAGAAAGGACAAAGAAATAACAGAGGATGAATCCCCATGGCCACACCTGGAGGAGCTGTTCACCTACAGGGGGAAGAAAGGGGACAGTGTGCTAATGCAGTGTAAGCAATGTCTGCCATCTGCTGTGATTTCGGCTTACAAGACTTCAGCCTCTAATCTAAAAAAACACATAATGGTAAGAAGACATATAACTTAATTTGTGTGATATTTTATTTATTTATATGTTTAGGCACTATGCAGTGTTGTTCTGCGGTTTCTGATGGTTTGTTTCGCGCTATTAGATTAATAGCAAAGTTTCTCCAAAACTTGTAAGTGAAGTGATATTAAAGTTTAACGTTTAAACCAGGGCTATTTAATTGGTGAACTTGGCCCGCGAGGCAATTTGTTCCGGCCCTCCAAATAGTGTGACCAAGACATCAAAAATAAAATTTGTTGTTCAGTCGAAAAAACGGCTGCTTTATTTAGGAAGTGACATGCGTCGTTCAGCACGAGCTGCATTTGAAGGCTGCGCAGACAGAGCCTGATTCACCTGACAAAAAAAGCAAGTGGCGCGAGCAGCCGAAAACATTTGGATAATTTGTTAATTACGGTTAATTCATCATAAAGGCTTCTCAGCGCTGCGTTTCTGTCGCACGGAAAAAACCTGCAGCAACTAAAAGTTATGCTACCTGTGCGCTAGTTTAAAGATCCGAGTTTAAACCAAGGCTAATATTTACGCACACTGGATTAACTATAGCAGCGGGCTGTTCACATATCGTGTCTTTTCCGCACACAAGTTCGTTATATAAGAACATTTGCCAATATGCGCGTGCAAGCGGACCTCACACCTTCCAGACACACCGATTAGAAAACGTTTCACACCGTAGCGTGGCTTTCAGTGCAATGTAAACAAAAGATATGTTAAACGAATTATTGCAAATTATTAAAAAGATTATGTATGTCTGAACGCAGATGATAACAACAGTTTACTTGAATACTGACCTAATATAAAGCTTAAACTTACATTAGACGTGATAACCGTGAAACCATTATTCTCAAGAATCGTACAAACAAAATCTACAATTGTTGCATCCATAATTGTTATGCAGTTCACATAACATATGAATGTACACATGTATGAATGTAGAAGAAGCCTACTTAAGCAATGCACTGCTTTTGTTGTGCTTTAAAATACAGCATTTGATTGTTTTCCTATTGTACAATGCACTAAATGATATTTCAAAATACAATATATTAACATTTTAATGGTAAGAAGACTAACAACTTTATATTTGTGACATTGTTTTATTTATTTTTATTTTTATTATTGGGTTCAATGTGTTTATGTTTCAAAAGTGTTTATAGTACCTTTAAATGTGTATTGTAAAATGTGTTTTATTGTCTGGATCTTGTCTGATTCAGCAATTACGGATCAATAAATACCATCAGCAAAAAAGTAATTTGTACTCTGAGTACTTTTTTTAAAGAGTAATTTGTACTTTTACTCAAGCACTTTTTAACCCCAGTACTTTTACTTGTAATTGAGTATAATTTTAGCAATGTAACAGTACTTGTAATTGAGTACAAATTTGTTGTACTCTTACCACCACTGCCTTCAAGTTGGCTGGAGAAGGTTCTTCAGGGTCTCGAGATCAGGAATGATGTATGATCAAGATGCAGTACGAGGACAACAGCAGTATTTAAACCAAAATCAGAATCAGAATCAGAATCAGAATCAGAAAGAGCTTTATTGCCAGGTATGTTCACACATACGAGGAATTTGTTTTCGTGACAGAGCTTCTACAGTGCAACAGGATTACAGAGACAGGACAAAAAACAGATAATAAATATATTTTTTTAAAAATAGAAGTAAGTAGTGAGTGCAAATATACAGATTGACAAGTGTATGTACATGTTTATTACTATATACAACGTTATATGTGCAGCTGTTATGTGCAAATTGGCATGTAAAGTGTGTTGTTAAATAAGTGTATATGTGTATAAAAGTGTATAGCAAGTAGTGATGTTGGTTCCACAATTATTATCATCAAGTGTTCATGAGATGGATTGCCTGAGGGAAGAAACTGTTTCTGTGTCGGGCTGTTCTGGTGCGCAGTGCTCTGTAGCGTCGACCAGAAGGTAAAAGTTCAAAGAGGCAGTGTGCTGGGTGTGAGGGGTGTGAGGGGTGCTGGGTGTGAGGGGTGTGAGGGGTCCAGAGTGATTTTGGCAGCCCTTCTGCTCGCTCTGGATAAGTACAGTTCTTGGGGAGTAGAAAGGGTTGTACCAGTGATTCGCTCAGCAGTCCGAACTATTCGACGTAGTCTTTGGAGGTCGTATTTAGTAGCTGAGCTAAACCAGACAGTTATTGATGTGCAGATGACTGATTCAATGATGGAGGTGTAGAACTGTTTCAGCAGCTCCTTTGGGAGGTTAAACTTCCTCAGCTGACGAAGAAAGTACAGCCTCTGTTGAGCTTTTTTGACAATGGAGTCAATGTGAGTGTCCCACTTCAGGTCCTTAGAGATGGTGGTGCCCAGGAACTTGAATGACTCCACTGCTGCCACAATGCTGTCCATGATGCTCAGTGGGGGGAGAGCAGGGGGGTTTCTCCTGAAGTCCACTATCATCTCCACTGTTTTGAGCGTGTTGAGCTCCAGGTTGTTGTTACTGCACCAGACAGCCAACTCCTTAACCTCCTGTCTGTAGGCAGACTCATCACCGTCCTGAATGAGGCCGATAAGTGTGGTGTCGTCTGCAAACTTCAAGAGCTTCACAGAGGAGTCTTTTGATGTGCAGTCATTCGTGTACAGGGAGAAGAGCAGTGGGGAGAGGACACACCCCTGGGGGGCGCCAGTGCTGATTGTGCGGATGCTAGATGAGAATTTTCCCAGCTTCACCAGCTGCTGCCTGTCCGTTAGGAAGCTGTTGATCCAATGACAGACAGAGGTGGGCACAGAGAGCTGAGTTAATTTGGGCAGGAGAAGTTTTGGGATGATGGTGTTAAACGCCGAGCTGAAGTCAACAAACAACATCCTCACATAGGTCCCTGGTCTGTCTAGGTGTTGCAGAGCATAATGCAGTCCCATATTAACCGCATCATCCACAGACCTGTTTGCTCTGTAGGCAAACTGAAGAGAATCCAGTGAGGGTTCAGTGATGTCCTTCAGGTGAGCCAGCATCAGTTTTTCAAAAGACTTCATGACCACAGATGTTAGCGCCACCGGTCTGTAGTCATTTAGTCCTGTAAGTTTGGGTTTCTTTGGGATGGGGATGATGGTGGAGCGTTTGAGGCAGGAGGGGCACTTCACACAGCTCCAGTGATCTGTTGAAGATCAGGGTGAAGATGGGGGCCAGTTGGTCAGCACAGGATTTTAAACAGGCTGGTGTTATAAAATCTGGGCCTGGTGCTTTTTTCCTCTTCTGTTTCCGGAAGACCTGGCACACCTCCTCTTCACTGAACTGTAGGGCAGGTATGAGGGAGGCGGGGGATGGTGGTGTTAATGGTGGCGTGAAGAGCAGTTCAGAGTGGGTGTGGGGGGTTTTCTCAAACCGGCAGTAAAACTCATTCAGGTCGTTTGCAAGTCGTTCATTGTCTACAGTGCTGGGGGATGGTGTCTTGTAGTTTGTGATGTTTTTCAAACTTTTCCACACGGATGCTGAGTCGCTGGAAGAGAACTGACTCCTTAGTTTCTCAGAATAGTTCCTTTTTGCGACTCTGATTTCCTTTTCCAGTGTGTATTTGGCCTGTTTATACAAGGCCCTATCCCCATTTCTGTAAGCAACCTCCTTGGCCTGACGTAGCTGTCTGAGTTTTACAGTGAACCATGGTTTGTCATTGTTGTATGTGAGATGAGTCCTGGTAGGAATGCACACGTCTTCACAGAAACTGATATAAGATGTTACAGTCTCTGTGAGCTCATCCAGATCGTTTGCAGCAGCTTCAAAAACACTCCAGTCAGTGAGGTCGAAACAGGCTTGTAGATCTCGCTCTGTTTCGTTAGTCCATCTTTTCACAGATCTTAATACAGGTTTGGCTGTTTTCAGTTTCTGCCTGTAGGTTGGAATGAGATGAATCAAACAATGGTCAGAGTGTCCCAAAGCTGCTCGTTGGACGGAGCGGTATGCATCCTTTATTGTAGTATAACAGTGATCCAGTATATTTCTGTCTCTTGTGGGACATGTAACATGCTGTCTATATTTTGGCAGTTCACGGGACAGTTTTGCTTTGTTAAGTCCCCGAGAATGATTAAAGCAGAGTCCGGGTGTTGTTGCTCTAACACCGTGATCTGATCAGCTAGTTTCTGTATCGCCAGACTCGCGTGCGCGAGCGGAGGAATGTAAACACTGACGAGGATGAACGAGCAGAACTCGCGCGGGGAGTAAAAAGGCTTACAGTTAATAAACAGTGCTTCGAGATCTGGACAGCACATCTTCTTTAAAACTGTTACATCTGTACACCACCTTTCATTGATGTAAAAGCACGTCCCGCCACCGCGTGATTTCCGCGTTGATTCTTCGTCGCGATCCGCTCTGAACAGCTGATAGCCCGGTAGGTGAAGCGCGTTGTCCGGTATGGTGTCGTTCAGCCAGGTTTCCGTGAAACACAGAGCAGCTGAATGCAGAAAATCCCTGTTTGTCTGAGAGAGCAGAATGAGTTCGTCTATTTTGTTGGGTAGAGAGCGGAGATTTGCTAGATGAATGCTAGGCAGCGCGGTCCGAAATCCGCGCTGTCTGAGTTTCACAAGCGCGCCTGCACGCTTTCCTCGTCTGCGCGCTTGAAAGCGTTTGAGCAGCACCGCGGCTCCTCCGACTACGATGTCCAACAGAACATCAGATAAATCCAGGTATGGAAAAATATTCGGTGGTGTATGTGCCCGAATGTCCAACAATTCGTCTCTGGTGAAACTAATTGTAGGAAAATGACTCGAGACAGGACAAACTAACAAAAACACAAACACTACTGCAGAGCACGACACGGAGGCTGCCATCGTCATCGGCGCCATCCTTCGGCGATATGAGGAAGTCAGTTTTTTTTACTCAAAAAATTATTTGGACTTAATTAATTTAATTTTGTATCTGAATGTGTTTGTGTGTGTGTGCATTTGTTCTACAATAAATGACTAGGACAAACCACAAAACAAAACACACACACACACACACACACACACACACACACACACACACATATATATATATATATATATATATATATATATATATATATATATATATATATATATATATTTCATTTATGATGTAATAATCCTGGATATATTTAGCTCTTCTAGGAATCTTTGTATGAGGATGTGAGACTGCACGTGTGCATTTTCTTTAATGAACAAATTTTCAATTCCCTTGGGACATCTTAAAGGACAGACATGTGTGTGGGTGTAGTGTATAGACCAGGGGTCACCAAACTTGTTCCTGGAGGGCCGGTGTGCTGCAGATTTTAGCTCCAACCCAAATCAAACACACCTGAACAAGCTAATCAAGGTCTTACTAGGTATACTTGAAACACCCAGGCAGGTGTGTTGAGGCAAGTTGGAGCTAAACCCTGCAGGGACACTGGCCCTTCAGGACCGAGATAGGTGACCCCTGGTATAGACCGTCATATTGGGGTGATATAAACACACCCAGTCCTTTTTTTTTCTCAATTTAGCAACATAAAAACGGTGGACCAATTGGAGCAGTTTTGAGACCGACCGCAGCTTTACGTAGTATTGCGGCCCCCCCGCCCACCAATATTGATTGACAGGCGCACATTACCATATCCTCAGTTTGCTGTTTCACGTCTGCCAATTAAAATAACTTTTTCTAGAAGCGCCTGAAAAGGCATAAACAGAATTCCTTTCGACTACGTCACTGGATTCCGTCATTGGGTCGGTAAGTGGAATTTTGCAAGAACATGAATCAAGAGACAAAGTGACAGCAAAGAATGAACAGGATTTATTGAAATTAGTTTCATCTTAACTGATGTTACATCAATGCTTTACAACATTGTCCCGTGACACTAAAAAGCCTGATAACTAACATTTGCATATCTATTAGCATCGTCTGAAGACAATACAGCACACAACATCATATTTGGCTAATGGTACCAAATATAACAATAAAAAGTAATACTTAAAACGTTAAATGAGCAGAAAAGGGTCCTTCATTTATACATTGTTATATTTGCTGGAGATAACAAAAGAAGAGTATGCAGTAACGTTGATTAATGTGAAACTGATGTCAATCATGTAAGCATATAAGTTCAAAACAGTCATACTGTATGTTGTGCACACTCAAAAAAAACAAAAAAAAAAACACATTTGCTGCTTTTTCCAACAACATATTTAAAATGAGTTTAAACAATGCAATTCCTACATTGATTTGGGGACAAAGTATATATTTTATGTTCAATCCGCTTTGTAAAAATGATTGAGTTAGCCTAATCGATTTGTTTTAGCGATGGGAAGTTCAGATCATTTTACTGACTCGGACCTTTGAGTCTAATTCATCGAGATGAACAAATCTTTTTTTCCCGAGTCATTTCGTTCAATTCCTTCAATTTGCCAAAATGACATCAAATGTTACAAGATGATTCCAAACACATCTACAACTGACCCAAGCGCTGATCACACTATAAACAAGTCATAACTAGAATGCTACTATACAATGCAACGCTACTAAGAAAGAGAAAATAATCCTTCATTGTTTATTTGGTGTTCAATCTACGATTAGCTCTTCTCACCTCTTCTGTCTTCAAATTTGAGTCGCTTGTTCACCCTACACTGACAATCCCATTGAAGCTTAACCATTGCATGCAGTCTGAGCTGGAAACACTCATGATTAGTTCACATTTGGAGTCTTCGGGTTTTTGAGCCGTTCGTTCATCACATGACAGCATGTAAAGAGATGACTCAAAACCGAGGACTCGAAGGATGAACGCATCAAATCTTTTTTCGGCTCTAAACGCATATGTTTGACTTCTGTCTTTCACATGATGAACGAACGACTCAAACCATTCAATAACGTCTCACTAATTTGTTTTGGGACAACATGAAGGTACTTTGTGGAATCCAGTATTTTTTCTACAGCGCTTATAGTATTAGTGCAGCTTAAGAGCTACAGCAAGGCTGCAGAAATCTCTCATCCTCAGGGTCGATTCTCAGGGAACGCAAGGACAAATAGCACCTCCGATTTTTAAACCTGTAGTCACTTTCTGACCCAGCACGAAACGGTCTGTATCTCTGATGCCATCCATGAGGGTTGTCTCTGATAGCAGTGAAGTGTTGGCATCCGCACATAATTACAGCTCTTTTCCACTGCTTGTTCTGAAGTGTCCAGGCTTGGTATGGATTGCGATGACTGCATCGATTGCCTAAACATCGAACTGAGTCTGGCTGGTCCTCTGACTCTAAGATATGATACACCGAATGTGAAGAAAGCTTGAGTTTTTGAAGAGAGCATCTACAAAATGCATTAAGGTCAAATGTGTTTTGAAAATTTGAAAATGATCGATTTTTAATGCACTTAGCTCTTCTGGTTACCACCGCACAGTTCAGGTTACTTTGCTTCCCTGCTTTTTCCAAGACAAAGTAGCTTTGACATTCATTTGTGTTCGGATAAACGCCACTGACTGTAAATGTCTCATATGGAGGAATCAGCACCTCTTCCTCCTCAGGAAACTTTGAGTATTTCGTCAGATTTGCACCTTCACAAGTGTGAATCTCAAAACAAGACACATTTCCAAACGCAAGCGCAGTATCAATATCAAAGGATGAGGATGTAAACGAGCCAAAGCGAACCTTTTTGTTCACAACATTGGTATCAAAGTGAACCATTGAACCACGATATGTTACAACGCATCCAGGTTGTGTTTCCTTCAGAATCTGAATGGCTTCTGTTAACAGAAAGTGTAGTGAATACCATCTGTATGCATCGTTTTCGAAGTCTTGTTTACCAGAACGAGTGTCGTCATTAAAATGTTTAAATACGTTATAATCTGAGTTAGTGTATACATAAATAGCAATTGAATTACTATATGACAAGTTATCTTCAGGTTCTATGGCATTCTTTTGGCCTTCTTGCCAAGACCTATTAAATTCAAAGTTAGACAATTCCCTCGGCAAATACACTGCTCTCACCAGATCTGCCATTCTCTCTGTACAACCCTCATACTGATCATCAGCTGAATTCGGTGCCATATCCAGTGGAACTATCTGTCCTTTAACAGCGACTCCGTGATCCTGCAGTAACAGGAATCATAATGATCAGATCATCAGTGTTGATGTGTGTAATAATATTAATACTAGAACACAAGCTCACCTGTAGAGCAGCTACAATGAGGAGAAGAGCTTCAATCATCATCTTCGTTGAGTTCAATGATCTAAAGAATACAGTGAAGAGCAGATAATGACAGACCAGAAACGTTACAAACATGATATAGAAAACATGATCACACATCGCTGCAAAGTTTACAGAATATGGACTTACACTTGTTTCATGGCAACAAAGTGTAACAGTAACAACATCACTAAAGCATTACATAAGTTATAATACTCAGTGGTCGACTGATATGGGTTTTTTGAAGGCTGAGATATATCTTAAAAGAAACATGTTGAAAGAAATCTTCATTCCGTAAAACAGAAATTGGGGGAAAAATATACAGGAAATAAAAATATACAATATATCTAAAATATAATATTATATATAATATTTATAAAATAATATATATAAATAAATATGTATATATATATATATAAATAAATAAATATATATATATATATATATATATATATATATATATATATATATATATATATATATATATATATACCATTTAAGTTTAAAAATATACCATAAACACATTGTGCACTGGTGCAGCGCCATCAAAATAAAAGTCCCACTTTTACAAGTCAAACAGAAAAATATATTGGCCGATGCAGATTTAATTGAATTATTGCCAAATATCACCAGTGTTGATATATCAGTCGACCACTAATAATAATCTTTTACTTTACCTCCAAATTGGCTGGAGAAGGTTCTTCAGGTTCTCGAGATCCAGAACGATGTTGATTAGACAAGAGGTGCTGTATGAGGACAACAGCAGAATTTAAACCAAAATAAGAGGAAGTTAGGTTTTTTTTTTACTCAAACTTTTTTGGGATATAATTTAATTTAATTTTGTATCTGAATGTGTGTGTGTGCATTTGTTCTGCAACGTATGACTGTGACAAACCACAAACTTTTTTTGTTTTTCTGAATTAACAAACTATCAACACTTATTAAGTACATGTTTTTCCATTTATGATGTAATGATTCTGAATATATTTAGCTTTTCTAAGAATCTCTTGTATTAGGATGTGAAACTGCACTTGAATAAACAAATGTTCTGTTGATCTTGAGCGTCTTAAAGGCATAGCTTAGCCAAAAATCAACATTTCCTCACCCTCAAGTGGTTCCAATACAATACGAGTTCTTTCTTCTGGTGAACACAAAACAAGATATTTTGAAGAATGCTGAAAACCTGTAGCCATTGACTTTCATAGTGAGAAAAACAAATCCTATGGAAGTCAATGGTTACACGTTTTCAGCATTTTTCAAAATACTGTTCAACAGACGAAAGAGACTCAGGTTTGGAAGTAAAAGTTCAAAAAATTTGGAAAGAGTTTTCAG
Source organism: Danio aesculapii (assembly GCF_903798145.1). Classification (NCBI taxonomy): domain Eukaryota; kingdom Metazoa; phylum Chordata; class Actinopteri; order Cypriniformes; family Danionidae; genus Danio; species Danio aesculapii. The sequence continues at coordinate 2,233,835 of NC_079437.1, read as the reverse complement.
TTTTGGGTATTTAAGGTTCTTTTTTGTCCTTTCTTATTTGTATTCCCCTCTCCTCTTTGCAAACTGTGAAACTTCTGTGTCTAAAAGATTTTTATTCATTGTCTGAGAATATGAAAATATAACAGTTCAGGGTTTTTTCCCCCATCTGAAATGAGTGTAGTTAACTCAAAATTGATTGAAAGTTAATTCTACTCATTTGAAAAGAGTTGTTGAAGGTAATGATTTAATTATATACCTCATTACTTTAACTTAAAGGGCACCTATGGTAAAAAATCTACTTTTCAAGCTGTTTGGACTGCCATATGTGCATGTATGGTGTATAGACTGTCATATTGGGCTGATATAAGCACACCCAGTGCTTTTTTTTCAATTTAACAACATAAAAAACGGTGGACCAATTGGAGCGGTTTTCAAATCGACCGCTACCTGATGTAGGAGAGCGGTCCCCCCGCCCACCAATATTGATTGACAGGCGCGTCATCATATCCTCAGTTTGTTGATTCACGTCCGCCATTTTCAGCGTGAGTCGAAGCGATATCACTAAAGGAACACGCTAGCTCTATTTTTAGATGCAAGGCTCATTGGGCTCAACACAAGAGCAATATTCTCCACATTATCGCTCTAATCGGAATTATTGGTTGTATCTTTAGGTAGGTTTGCAAACATGTGTACTTCTCATTGAGTCTACCTTATACTTCAGCCGTTTGTATTTCTCGCGATCCCAGAAGCTCCCTGTGATCTTAACTAGCATGCGTTTTAGAATTCTAAACATAGGTTTCTATCAGGGTACACTCAAGTCGACGGCTGGGCGCCGCGGACCGCTGCAGAAACCTATGTTTAGAATTCAAAAATGCGTGGCGCGACGATTCGAGACACTTCATGTTTCTGCCGCGCCACAGAGAGTGTCTGGTGTGCCGTGTCGCGGCTTCGAACGGCGCATCCGGTGCCTTAGTCAAAGTTAATTCAGTGTGCGTGATTATTAGTTTCTGTGTACAAGCTCTGCACTTGAAACTAGCACACAGTTGGCTGTAAAACTGTACAAAAACACAAATGATTTTGTACTCTGCTTGGTCTGTGTCCGAGTCGTACATGCACGACTGAATACTGTACCTCTCACTCCAGCTCGTTCTCTCGTTCTCACAGTCTGCCTGTTAGACTCTGTTGCAAACGCAGAGCGGGTGAGCTCATGGTTCCGCCCCCTTGTTACATTGGCGGGAAGCCAAAACTAATTTACATGTGAAGCAACACACCCCTAAATCAGCGAACTGTGGACACGCCCCCAACATGACACTTTTTAACACATTATAATAGAAAAATCTGAATTGTGTTTTGAACTGAACCTAAACTGGCACACTCAGAAGAACCATAATATTAATATTAAATCATAAAAAGAGATAAACTATGGACCCTTTAAATTGAGTAAGTTCACAGTACTCATGAGGATTAGTTTTAAACTTAAATGGTTTGTTGCAATTGGTTTCCTCAAACGGTTTAAGTTACCTTAACTTTTTGGGTTTAACAGTGTTCTTATGTACAGTGGTAGGACTATGAAACTGAAATGCCTGGTTTATGGTGTAGGGCCTCCTTCTGCAGCCAATGCAGCATCCATTTGTTTTGGAAATGACAGATACAAGTCCTGCATGGTGGCCAGGGGAATTTTGAGCCATTCTTCTTGAAGAATAGCAGCCAGGTCACTACGTGATGCTGGTGGAGGAAAAACGTTTCCTAACTCGCTCCTTCAAAGCACCCAAACGTGGCTCAATAATATTTGGGATCTGGTGACTGTGCAGGCCATGAGATATGTTCAACTTCACTTTCATGTTCATCAAATCATTCTGTCACCAGTCTTGATGTGTGTATTGGTGCATTATCATCTTAATGCACGGCACCGCCTTCAGGATACAATGTTTGACCCATTGGGCGCCCATGATCATCTAGAATGGTTCGGTAGTCCTTGGCAGTGACACACCCATCTAGCACATGTATTGGGCCTAGGGAATGCCATGAAATTGCTGCCCAAACCATCACTGATCCACCTCCATGCTTCACTCTGGGCATGCAACAGTCTGAGTGGGATGCTTCTTTGGGGCTTCTCCACACCATAACTCTCCAATGTAGATCTTTCTGCATTGATTTACATGATTTCACAAAATTAGGTGTCCATATATGTTAATACCTCTTTAATGACAATTTTTAGAAAACAGATCAGAAGCGAAAGAGCGAAAACAGGTGAAGACCTGTAAAAAGGAACAATTTGCATGGATAAATCAATAGGCTAAAGGTTTTAAATGTATGAATTAGGTTTCATTTTACTTGGATATCTAAACACATGTTATCTAAACACTTTTTGTGAACCTTTTTTTGCCACAGATCACATTTAATTAAGTTTTAAAATCACTTTGTAAAAGTCATTACAGATTTTATCACTGCTTATTAACGGCAGCTGTTATGATTGCTACACTGTAAAAAATGGCAGTGATTTCAACGGTAAAAAACTGTAAAAATGCTACAGTAAAAATCCGTAATCTGGTTAACAGTGTGTTTCCTTAATATATACGACGAATATCTGTAAATTGACTGTCCTAGAATTCCCTGCACGGCACATCACTTATTATGCTTATTGTTGACATTACTATTGATCTTTTTAGTTGTTTCCCTATCAGTGATGTACATTAGAGATTTATGTTACATCTAATATTGATAAACAATGTTTATTTCATGATTTAATTTTATGCGTGTTACCATACTGGTGTTTAGTAGCTGTGTGAATGACACTGAGCACCTTCTATATACTGATACACTTTTCTGCTTGTGAGGAAAGTTGATTGTGATGAACATTGGTTCATTATGTAGCTTCCTCATCATCACCTGCATATGGCTGTGCTAACGTGTCTAACTGAGCAACAAAAGATGTGTAGATGTTGGTAATTCAAAATACAGACATTTTACCTCTATAAATTAATAAAATACAGTATTTTAACATAAAAATGAGAAATTACTTTTACGGTTTGTACGTTTTTTAACGGTAAAGTACTGGCCACCACAGCTGCAGTTTTTTTACCGTAAATTTTACGGATTTATTTTTTACAGTGTAGGTATCGAGATCTGTCCTCTGTTGGCTAGATCATCTCATTTCAAAACACTCGCTGCGAGCACTTATTGCTAAATAAACACTTATTAAATATATAATTATGATGTAATAATCCTAGATATGTTTATCTTTTCTAAGAATCTTTGTATGAGGATGTGAAAGTGCATGTGTGCATTTTCTTAAATAAACAAATGTCCTTTGGACACCTTAAAGGGATAGCTCAGCTCAAAAAGTGAACATTTGCACGTCTGCACACTTTAAAAAGCTCAACATTAGACTACAGACCTGCTTTTGGTCTCCTTTGAAAGGTGACACTTCACTCCTCAAGTCTCAATAAGGAAAAACGGTAACACTTTACAATAACAGTACATGAATAATGATGTGTTAATATGTAAACCAAACATGACTTTATTACCATCTAATGATGAGTTGAGGCATGTGCTAATCATGAACTAACTTTAAATACAAGGTGAGTCACATGAGTTCATGCTTGAATAACGGCTACCTTAATTACTTGTTAGTACATGATTGTCTGTTAATTAATGTATTAATTACCACATTAGTTTATGCTTAATTTAACCCTCATGAACTCATGAGCTGTTAATATAATTATATTGTGACTTTACTTGGAGGGGCACATCATCATTAACCCATTCTTTACTGCTCATGAACTCATGCATATCCGTCTGGTGTGTTTACACCAACACAATCTCACAGCAATTCGTAACTTTTTGATTTAGTGGCTAATTCGTACGATCTAATTCGTACAATTTAGTACGATTTGATCATCCCCCAATGACGGTTGGGTTTAGGGGCGGGGTTAGGTGCCACGCCTCCTTTTTAAAATCGTACAATTTCGTACAACTGAACTCATACGAATTCGTACGAATTAGCCACTAAACTGACAAAACGTAAAATACTTACGTTTTCTCGTGAGATCAGGCTGGTTTACACATAGTAACAATAGAAAAGTGTTCTGTCAACATCAACAGTTTTAAACACGGGAGTCCATGAGTAGTTAAAGATGAGTTAATGGTGATGTGCCCCTCTAAGTAAAGTCATGACATAATTATACATTAACAGCTCATGAGTTCATTGCTTACATTTAGCTTATATTTAAACATTAATTAATACATTAATTAATAACATTTACTAACAAGTAATTAAGATAGCTGTTAGTTACACATAACTCTTCTGACTCATGTTGTGGGTACAGTTAGTTCATGATTAGCGCACGCCTTAACTCATCATTAATTCATAATAAAGTAATATTCAGTTTACGTATTAATACATCATTATTCATGTACTGTTATTGTAAAGTGTTACAGAGAATATTGATGTGTGTAATAATGTTCCTGCTAGAACACAAGCTCACCTGTAGAGCAGCTAAAATGAGGAGAAGAGCTTAGATCTTAATTTTCAGTCTGTCTGATCACCCATATGATGGATATAATGACGCACCGATGCTGAAAGACAACAGTGTAGAGTGTTTATTACAGTTTTTTTTACAATCGCTATGATGTTTTTTTTTCAATATATTTAACAAGTTTCCTAATATCTTAACACGGTTAGCACAACATCCATCTTTGTAGGCTATACAATTAACACATTTCTTGTTGCTTTGACACAAAATGCATCCAGTTAACACTAACTTAAAATGCTTGAACTTCTTTTACACACAGACTCAACCAAGAACAAAACAATGTCATTTTACAGTCAGATTTACAAAGGCTTTGACACAGCAAGTCAGAAGAGATAACATCATGATCTAAACAGAACTTTTATAGGCTGAAGTAAAAGTGAGCAGCTGTTGTGAATTGAAACACAAATATGCTCCCTGTATTTTATTCCATTGCCAATAAGAAACTGTTTATTGCAGTTTATATATATATATATATATATATATATATATATATATATATATATATATATATATATATATATATATATATATATATATATATAAATATTACAGCTGATTCCCAGCTAGAAAACACACTCATGTGTTGAGGTTTCTCCAATCACATGATCATATGTTCTAAATGAGGTTTTTGAAAGGAACAGTGAGTGCATCAAAGAACTCTGTCACTAATATGTCCAGGTAAGGTTATGCAATACAGTCATTATTGTAATACACTGTGTGTTTTGCTGTAAATGACTCTATAAACCTGGAGTTCATTAGTACATACAGTAGATATACAGTACAGTACAGCATTTACATGCACTGTGTCTAATTACTTTCAGAGAGTCATGGAGTTGAAGGTCAATCAAGTCCCACATGAAATTATCTATGTTGACGAGGCTGGGTTCAACTTGGCGAAAAGGCGTCGCCGTAGGAGAAACATATTAGGCCAAAGGACCACAGTTACCGTGCCTGCTAGAGAAGAAGAAGCCAGGCAAATGCAGAAGACAGGGCAGAATAGAAGATTACTCTGTTTTTTATTATAGTTGCGGTGCTTTTTCTGTTTGTATATCTCGCAGTGATGTCCTTTTGCAAATAAAGTCTGTACTGCAGCAATTCTGTGTCTGTATTTTTTTTTTTTTACATAAACATGTACATTTTATAAAGCTCCTCTGAGATGGTAGTTCATTTTTGGTATTGAATTTCTGCAGCAAAAGAAACAAAATTTATGCATTTACTAAACCTAACAAAACAAAATATAAGGGCAGAGCTGACACATACAATAATGCAGTCTCTGTAATGTCAGCTTATGATAGTGTTTTTATTGTCAATGTGTTCTGATTGACTAAATGTTCCTGTTGGCAGAGAACATGTGTTAGTGTTTTGGTTAATTATTGTAATTATGTGAAAACATCTGTGACATGACTACTTTGAAAATCATGCAGTCTGAACTCGGCATAAGTCAGTTAATACGAGAGCACCGTCAACACAAAAAGGTAAACGAACACACACCCTTGCACACGGCAACACACATGACATGACACATAACATATAGAAAGAACACACAGACCCATAATCCGTGACAGATATTTTGTAGGAGGAAACTTAGAAAAAAAAATCACTATAAAACATAAAAATATTTATGATTGTAAACTGTAACATTGCAGTTTGTAAAAAAAAAAGAGGTGTGCTCTTGTGATTATTTATTTTTAAATTATACACACCTACAGTATGTTTTACACAGCAGATGCCCTTTCAGCCAAACACTCTCACATTTACACATATGACCAATTTAGCTTATTCAATTCACCTATAGCTCATGTGTTTGGACTGTGGGGGGAACCAGAGCACCCGGAGGAAACTTACACCAACACAATGCAAACGCCACACAGACAACTGGCCCAGCCGGGACTCGAACCAGTGACCTTCTTGCTATGAGGCCACAGTGCTAACCGCTGAGCCACCATGACGCCTATATCTCATATTCCCACATACAACCCTACGGAAAAAAAAACAGCTTAAACCAGCCTAGGCTGGTTGGCTGGTTTTAGCTGGTCGACCAGCCTGGTTTTAGAGGGGTTTTGGCCACTTCCAGGCTGGTTTCCAGCCATTTCCAGCCTGGTCTTAGCTGGTCAGGCTGGAAAATGACTAGCTAAAACCAGCTTGACCAGCCTAGCCAGGCTGGGAGCCCAGCCAAAACCAGCTATGTCCAGCTTAAACCAGGCTGGTCAAGCTGGTTTTAGCTGGATTTAGCTGGTCATTTTCCAGCCTGAAAAGCTAAGACCAGGCTGGAAATGGCTGGAAACCAGGCTGGAAATGGCCAAAACCCCTCTAAAACCAGGCTGGTCGACCAGCTAAAACCAGCCAACCAGCCTAGGCTGGTTTAAGCTGTTTTTTCAGTAGGGAATAGATATTTTTTTAAAGTCAGAGCTATTAAGAGAAATTGAAAAAAAAGGAAAGAGATCTTAACCCATGCAGTGGCATTTAAGACCATAGAAACTATTATTTTTTCTTTTAAGGGAAATGTAAATGTCACAACTGACCAGACCTTAAAATCATTGCTCAGAGTTTTTCTTTAAATATAAAAACACAAAAATCAAATGCTACTGTAACATTTCTTAACCTTCAATTTGATCTGTAAAAGTTATTTGAATGTAAATAAAACTTCATACTTACTGTACACAAAAAAATAAGATGACAATGTACACTCTCAGAAATAAAGGTACACGAGCTGTCACTGGGGTGGTACCTTTTCAAAAGGTACAATGTTGTACCTAAAAGGCCCATATTAATACCTCAAGGGTACATGTTAGTACCTAAAAAGTACAAAAGCGTTCCTCTTAAAATTTTTAGGTACTAATATGTACTTTTGGGGGTACCAATAGGAACCCTTCAGGTGCAAATGTGTATCATTTGAAAAGGTACCACCCCAGTGACAGCTCGCGTACCTTTATATCTGAGAGTGTACAGTCATTTTTTTCCAAATCTAACAAATTCCCCACAACACTGTTAGTATAAATGACAACAACCAATGGTAATGGCTGAAAATTTTAGTACACCTCAAAAAACACGTCTTATAGTATTTGCAGCTCAATAAATGCCACTGCACACTTTATTTGCCTACTATGTGCATCAGATTAAAAAAAAACTAACTTTAACAGAGAACCTTATCTTGAACCTGTCTACTTCTGTGTACATATAAAGGCCACAGGGTAATCAAAAATGTTTTACAGCCTTTACAGCCTCAGACAATATTCCCTCAAATATAAAAGTGCACATGAAGACGATTAAAGACTTTATAAAGGCAAATGAAATGATTGTGGGTTCGTCAGTAGCGTAAGATATGGATGTTCGTTGAAGTTCATTTGAATCCTCTTACTTTAACTTACTCCTGAACTTCACATGGCATTTGATGAGCTTTACATATACTGTATAAGAGGAGTATAACTGTATAAATTCATCTGGAGTTACAAACCTGATACACTCAATAACATTTGTTATTATATCATAACAAGGTGGACACCGATTCAAAAGAAAAAGAACTGAAGGGTGTGAAGAATTTGTATAAGGACATTTAAGATTATGTATAAACAGAATTTGGAAGGTTACTTTTAAAGTTTCAATTCAGATTACCCAATACTTTCTTTTAAAAGTCATTTGTAACATTATTAAACTTATTAACTTAATCTTGATTTTAGGAAGGCTGCTAACACACAGGTGAGCACTTCCATTAAAAATCAGCCTGTGGAAAGTGTGCAATCATACAAATATCTTGGCACAATTATTGATTCTAAACTTTCCTTTGATGAGAATTGTGCAGCAGTCTGTAAAAAGGGGCACCAGCGATTATTTTGTTTGAGAAAGCTAAATCATTTCCACATTGACAAACACATCATGATTTTATTTTATCATGCTTTTCTTGAATCCATTCTATCCTTTGCTTTGGTGTCATGGTTTGGGAATCTCTCTGTCAAGAATAAAAACTCACTAAATCAAATAGTTAAGTGGTCCAGTAAGCTAACTGGGGTGTCACTAGCGAATCTAGAGGCTGTGTACACCAAGCAGCTAAAGAGAATCACAAATTCAATTTTAAGTGACACTGCTCATCCCCTACACTCAGAGTTTCAGCTCCTTCCTTCTGGTCGCAGGTTTCTAGTATTAAGCTGTAGAACGAAACGATACAAAAATAATTTCATACCAGCAGCCATTAGATATTTAAATAAGGCATAGACTAAAGCAGAGGTATCTCGGTGACCTGTATATTTTAGATCGTTTTAAACATTTATTGGGGGGGGTTGGACACTTGAAGTGATTATTAATTTATACTTTTATAAGTGTTTTTATGTTTTATGTCCTAATGTTTATTTGTTGTTGTTACTGTGAGAGTTCCTTTGTGTGGCACTGTTGTGAGATGAGGACTCTTGACTGCAAACCAAATCTACCTTCGGGTATAAATAAAGTAACCTAACCTAACCTATCTTAATGAACTCAAGTAGGGTTTTCTAAAGAAAAATTGGCCCCCAAAATTAGGCTTTTTTTGCACATTATTATCAACATGGATTTTAAGAAAAGGATGACTGGAGTATATTTTGTTAGTATCATCATAAAGCAGTATTATACTGTATACTATATTATATTATGTAGACGGTTGAAGTTGGTCGTTATTCAAAAAGAAAGAATGAATATCAGTGGGCAAAAGTTGCTTTTTCGATTTCATTTATATTAACTTTAAAACGTACATTTATTTACTGGCTCTTCATTCAGGGTTCATACCCATTTTTACTACTAAAATTCCAGGACTTTTCCAAGACTTTCAAGTAAATTTTTATGACCTAATGTTTTGTGCAATGTCTACATATGCATGATAAAAGAAAAACAATGCATGTTCGAATTCATTACAGCATTTAGTAAAACACACAACAATCGATTTAGTTTCAATTTATATTTATATCTGTGTACAATAGATTTAGATAATTCTTACACCGCACTAATAATATAAGAGTATTTGATTGGTCAAGGACAGAAAAGAAGTAAATAACCAATATTCAAGTATACAGATATCTGTTTTCTATGACTTTTCCAAAACTTTGTGGGTTTTTCAGTTTTTTTTTTTTACTTTTCCAGCCCTGGAAAATGCCATGTCAAAATTCCTTGATTTTTCCAGGTTTTCCATGACCACATGAACCCTGTTTACTGCCTGTTCAAACTACTTATTTAAAGTGAGTTTAAAACAACACAATCCTTAAGGGTTTTTGGAACAACTTAATTGTTTTATGTTCAATCCTGTTAAACGTGTAAAAATGATTAAGTTAACCTGATTGATTTGTGTTGTGACAACATGAAAGAATTGTGTGGAAGCTAGTATTTCTAATTGCAAAACCATTGAACATTTTACTTTCTGAATTAAAATAATATCAAAGCAGCTTTTATTTAAACGACATATATAAAAATAAATGTATAGACAGGCTTTTTGATGAGGTGTTTTCTTATAATGTTATTATTTTTGCAAAACATTATATATGCAAAACATTATTTTATATGTGCATTATATTTCATTTGTATATGCAAAAAAGTTGACTGAACCTTAAATTAAATAACACAAAAAACACTGAAACTTGGGAGTTAATAGTTTAAACTGTTTTTTTAAAACATAATAATAATAATAATAATAATAATAATAATAATAATAATAATAATAATAGGTATAATAATGAAGGTGATAAAAACAACTGAAACAAAACGCAATAATTAAAGATAAACTTGTGGGAGTTAATTTACATTCATGGCAACATTATTTTTCTCTGGTATTGTCTTTAAATAAAGACATATTTAGGCCTATTTAATTATTCATTTATTATTTATGTACAATATTTAAGACAAAGCATCATTTGCTAGCCTAGTATTGTCTTTAAATAAATGATCATTTAGCCCTATCTAATTATTAATTTGTTATTCACGTACAATAATTAAGATATAAAATGAAAATAAAAAAGTATTTATCCCCAATAATGCATTTCTAAACTGAAAGTGTCATTAGGCTAGCCTATATGGTAAACTCGCACAGTATTGTCTTTAAATAAATCATTATTTAGCCCTATCTAATTATTCATTTATTATTTATGTACAGTAATTAAAATATAAAATGAAAAAAAGTATTCATCCCCAATATGCATTTCTAAACTGAAAGTAATTCCAAGTATAGCCTATAAATTAATTCACATGGTTTTGTCTTTAGATAAATAATTATTTTGCCCTAATTAATTATTAATTTATTGTTCATATAAAAATTAAGACATAAAATGAAAACAAAGAGTATTCATGCAATGCATTTCTCAAGAAAAAGCATCATTCCAGTAGGGCAGGCTATATATAGGAAACTCACATGGTAGCTTGTCTTTAAAAAATATTTAGGCCTATTTAATTATTCATTATTTATGTATACATTAATTAAGACATGAAAATAAAGGGTATTCTTCCCTTTATTCATCCATTTATAAACTGAAAGTCAGTGAGTAGGCTATGTGGTAAACTCCACAACACTATGAAAATACAAATCAAATTTTTGTGTATGCTGTTGAATTCACATTCATTATTAGGTCTAAATAAATGCATCGATTACTAAGCTCAGAGAAAATGTAAATTATTTATTGGCTGTCTTAGTTCTATTCTTTTAAACTTTTAATAACAAATAGCCTACTGTACTTCCTCTATATTTATAGGCTGAAACACTGCTTTATTTATTTGTTTGTTTGTGCCTTCACTTTAGTTGTCTTTATTTCTTTTGTTTTGATTTCCAAAACAAATCCTCATACTTAACAAGTTTACAATGATGATAAAGCTTGTTAAGTTTATAATGATTTATGAATGACTTATAATGCTTTGTGTTGCTATTTCATCGCAATTTCCAAAGCAGCAGGGTATTTACGGCTATATTTCTGTCCGTTCCCATCCTGCCCCTTTTCGCCCCCTGCCAGCACTGTCGCAAATAGCTCTTACACATAAAACACATTTAACTAAACCTTTGTCTCGAGGCAGCATCATATGCGCTGGTAGTGGTCATTCTGAACAGATATGGCGAAAGTACACACATTCTTTACTGAAGTAGAAGTACAGATACTGATGTTTAAAAGGACTCTGGTAACTACACTTACACTTTTGTACTCAAGTAGAAGTAAAGAAAGTACTTAATACTTAAGTACTTATTTCGGCCTAACTTAACATTATGTTAGCTTACACTGAAAAAAATGTTGCATGCAAAACTGTTGCAAACTATTTATTTGTGTTGAATTTAAACAAACAAATTAAATTTAATAATGTTCAACTTAATTTGTTTAAATTCAGCCCAAATAAATTGTTTACAACCACTTAACGTAAAAAAAATTGAGTAAATCCAAGGAATCATCTTTGAATAATTTTTTTCAGTGTATGCGGAACACTACAAACAAGTAAACAAATAAAAACTACAGTTATTTATTGAAATTATTACAAATGTATATATTTAGCAAGAGGAATATAAACTTACAAATAGAACTGAACCTTATGGTGCTTTTTTCAGTGTCGGAGAATCACTAATCGCTGCTTATGTTGGCCAATTACAGTTTATATTGACAATGAAATGAATGATGTAAGAGGCTAAATTATTATATGCGTTTGTTTACATGACAAAACATGTCTTTTTGACTCAAGAAGGTCCATATTGACTCCAAAGGCAGATACCGATAAGATCAGGGCCTGGTATGTGGACTTTGGGGGTTTTACGATGTGGTCACATGTTGATTGGTCAGTTGGAATGTCTCAGCATTTTGGGCTTTAGTCACATGGTCAAGAAAGATACAAAATAGGTGGTAAAACGCTGCTCTGTCTCTTTTCTTTTCCTGATCTGCTTTCCTCCTCTGCTCCTCTCCTCCTTTGGAGTCTATCTTCGCTGACTCTACTGCAATCAGGCTAACTTCTGGGCCTGCTCTCTTTGTCTCTCTATCCCTCCCCCTGTGTCTCTCCTTCTACCTCTGGTAACTTTAATTTTAGATTTAAGCTGGGTACAATTTATATCATTTCATATTTAATCATTTTATACAGTTATTTTGTAGCTAATTCAGTTGTAACCATACAGAATTATTGTCATTAAATCATCTCATTTTCTAGTATTTGTGAATTACGTTTGATTTAACATCAACACTTAACTGTTTCATATTGCAATACAATACAGTCACATAATATCAACGCTCTCCCACATTTATAGCTATTAATACTGATATAAGATTGCAGAAGAATGGTTTGACTAGAATGTACAGTTTTTTACCATCAATACTGATAACTTTTTAGTCATTCGGCAGAACTACAGTTCGAACCGCTGTGGTTTAAAACCCAACCTTACAATGATATTAAAAGGAAAAAAAAAGTTATTTGTACTTTGATCATGTAAAATACTTTGCAGGTGTAACTGCAAGATGATTAGCACCCAATTAAAATATAACTGTAATTATAATATACTATAATATAACTATATAATAATAAGATAAATTTTAAAATACATAACCAAGTAATTTTGATCCCATTACTCTCTAATCCTGTGACCAAGGTTTGTACAATGTAAATAAATGCTTATCTTACTGAGATTTTTTTGTTTGTTTTGTTTCTTGTCCAAATGTCTAAAAATTCCTAAATCAAGAAGCAATTTCCAGGCAAATATATAAAATAATTATAAAGATAAACTGGTGGGAGTTAATTTACATTCATGGCAACATTATTTTTATAATAATTTTAGTGATGTGCTTAAGGTAGGCTTCTGATGAAGCAGTATTCAACTTTAGAGCTCTTTAGACCATGCACCAGACTGTTTCTCCATGTTTCTCTGGTATAATATACTATAATATAAATATATAATAATAAGATATATTTTAAAATACATAACCAAGTAATTTTGATCCCATTACTCTCTAATCCTGTGACCAAGGCTTGTACAATGTAAATAAATGCTTATCTTACTGAGATTTTTTTGTTTGTTTTGTTTCTTGTCCAAATGTCTAAAAATTCCTAAATCAAGAAGCAATTTCCAGGCAAATATATAAAAAAATATGTCGTTTTCAGAAATAATGTCAAAATTAAGTGAGTTTTTCTTAAAAAAACAAGCTAAATAATCTGCCAATGGCGTAAACACAATCTTGTTTTTGCTTTGAAATAGGTTTATTTTTCTTACCCCATTGGCAGATTATTCAGTTGGTTTTCAGGACATCATATGTCTTGAAACAAGACTATATTTTTGCTTGTCTACTTTATGCTGTTTGATTAAACTACTTACTTAAAATGAGCTGAAACAACACATTTCTTGAGTTTTTTTATTTGCAACAACTTCGATCCGCTTATATTTGTAAATGAACTATTAATTCCCTCATGTTGCCCCAACACAAATCGATTGCATATTTTACAGTGTAGAAACTGCTCCGTGTTGTAAAAACACATAGATATTTAAACTAGAAACAAGTCAAAAACCCCAAGAAACTAATTTTCACAGTGTAGGCAAGAGAAGGCAGTGATGGAGCTTTTAATCTATTTAAAACCAGCAAGTATAGTTATACTTAGTTACACAATGTGAAATTCTTATCTTGCTCATTTGACTTAAAATATGTATATGAGAGAGCACACACACACACACATACACGCACACACACACACATCATACAGTATAAACTTAGAGGCAAGCCTTTTCATCCTTTAGTCTGAAGACCATCTGGTTTCTCTGATCATCTCCTCCTGTCCTGCGTCACTTGAAACAACAAAAAGAAAAGATTCTGGCAACAACATCCTTAGGTACGTAAAAGCTTACCCTTCTGTTGACTTACGAGTAAAGAAAATGTGATATATATATATATATATATATATATATATATATATATATATAATTATTACATCAAGCTAGTGTAATTAGACTAATAACAAAAAGGGGGCTAATAATATTGACCTTAAAATGTTTCACAAAAGCAGTTTTTATTCTAGCCGAAATAAAACAAGACTTTCTCCATAAGAAAAAATATTGTCAGACATACCAGCCTGATCTCACGAGAAAACGTAAGTATTTTACGTTTTGTCAGTTTAGTGGCTAATTCGTACAAATTCGTACGAGTTAATTTGTACGAAATTGTACGATTTTAAAAAGGAGGCGTGGCACCTAACCCCACCCCTAAACCCAACCGTCATTGGGGGATGAGCAAATCGTACTAAATCGTACGAATTAGATCGTACGAATTCGTACGAATTAACCACTAAGTCAAAAAGTTACGAATAGCCGTGAGATTGTGTTGGACATACTGTGAAAATTGCCTTGCTCTGATCAACATTATTTAATAAATATTTGAAAAAGAAAAACAATTCACAGGAGGGCGAATAGTGTTCAACTATATATACACCGTAAAAAGAAATTCTGTACAATTTATGGAAAAATACTGGCAGCTTTGGTTGCCAGAAGTTTATTGTAAAAAATACAGAAGTTTTCTATAAAATTGTGTTTACAGAAAAATTTATTATTTTTTTTACAAAAGAAAAAATGTCTTCATTAACTGATGCAATGTTAACTTACAAAACTTTGAGTTGAAATTTTTATTTGCAGAAAGATTCTGCATTTACTGGCATTAAAAACAATATTTTAAATGTTTAAGCAACACATCTGAGCATATTGATATTGAAAATCATTGTACATCAGTTCACTACAAAAACTTTTTAAATAATGCAGTAATAGGCAGAGATGTATAAAGTACTAGAGACCCAGACTTAAGTAAAAGTACAAGTACTCTATCAAAAAGTGACTTGAGTAGAAGTAAAAGTGCTCTTTAAGCACCATACTTAAGTGGAAGTACTAAAGTATTCAACATTTTTTGTACTTAAGTATTGCAAGTAGTTTATTTCAAAATTTACTACTCAAGTACTGAAAGTAAAAGTACAAGTATTGTGTAATGTAGTTATTAAAGAATGCAGTCAAAATACATCATATTGTTTTGTTTATTTTAAATCTCTTTTTTGGGGGCACGTCATTAAGCAGAACGAAAAGAAACATGACTTACAATACTGTTTTTCTCTCACGCTTGAACCAAAGATCTGACAGATTATAACAGCTTTAACACACACCTTTCAAAGTTGTGTGTCACAAAAACAGTCCATAATCCACTCAAAACGCTATTGAAACCCAATTTCGGAGCACAAATTACTGGTTGTAAACGCTGTAAACGAACGTTCTAATTCACTTGATTTAGATTTTATTGTAAAAAAAAGAAAACGTGTATATTACTGTGTTAAATGAAAATCTGAAATATTTTATGGCTTATGGCTATGATTTAGTATTCAAAAATGTTTCATTTTGATTGTTTTAATTAAATTGGTCCTAAACTTCATATTTTTATAGTATATTTATTCATTCTGGTACTTTTACCATAAACCAACATCTCAACCATTTGGTAGAGGCTGATATTTTAGAAATTATGGGATGTGTTGGGGGAAAATGTATTGATTGTGTTAACTAGCGACATTAGGAATTAAGAAATGCAATAAATAAAAAAATTCTATTGGTTTTTTTCTTGGTGTGACAGTTAAATGGTTACTTGAAAATAAAATTGTGTCCTTTAATACAGCAGTAATATATATGAACTACCCTAAATTTGACACGCTCAAAGAAAACACTCTTTCTGAATGTATCAAACAAAACTCATGCACAGAAGACAGCATGAGCATTTATAGCAAATAAACTAATGTAAATATTCTCCCGCCTGCTTTTTAAACGCTGACAGGCGAGGTCTTACACCCCTTTGATTAGTTACTGTCTTCACCTTCTCAACAGAAAGGGCTGCTATCGGCTTTAGAAATGAAAGCGTTGTTCACTGATGGCGGGAAGAACAGCCGCGGTTACAGTCTATGTATGTATAATACGCGGTTATCACAGGTAATCTATAATAGACACAGTGGAGAAAACTTGCACCTCATACACGCCTACCAGGCCAGCGGGTCAAATCTCCAAAGTGAGAGAGGCAGAGATGGAGTCTCACAACATTTCTCTGTAGTAGTGAAATAGCGGCTCGTGTGCTGTGCCGCCTTCACTCGCCCTCGCGCCTCCGTCCTTCGCCATGGTATTGCGACACCGCACATAAGAGATAAATGACGTCAGTACGTAATAACTCGTTATGATCTATTACTGAACCGATTTCGACCATTTTGACACCTCCTAGTAACGAGTAACGATGCAGCTCATAAAAAATCTATCGGAGTAAAAGTATTAAACTCATCGAAAATATGTACTTAAGTAAAAGTGGAAGTAGGAGAAAAAAACAATACTCCAGTAAAGTACAGATACTGCCTTTTAGTACTTAAGTACAGTAGTGAAGTAGTTCTACTTCGTTACTATACATCTCTGATGATACGTTTGTGTTATTTATATCCATTTTTATGTGGGGCAACACTAGTGACTGATATCATTACTGAGCTCAAATTTTGAATATAGAATATTTTATGCTTTTGATCACTTACAAATAAACCACCAACATTTTCCCTGTGAATTAAGTGAACAACTAGTGATTGATGATGACCCAACTGAGAATCATGTTGCCCCACTCCTGACCCAGAGTCCAACCAGCCAACAGTTCGTTGTACTGAGAGCATGCTATAGCCCATTCATTGCAAATGGAGAGCAGCAACCTTAGTGTTCTGAATCATCTGAATGTCCAGAGACCTCCAAATCTCCAGAGCCTCCTGAAACTCCACAGCCTTCAGAGTCATCCAAATCTCCAGAGCCTCTAGAGTCAGCTGAATAGTCAGGGTCTTCTAAATCTTCAGAGGCCCCAGAAACTCCACAGCTTCTAGATCAGGGGTGTCCAAACCCAGTCCTGGAGGGCCGGTGTCTTGCAGATTTTAGCTCCAACTTGCCTCAACACACCTGCAAAGGATGTTTTTTAGAAAGCCTAGTAAAAGCTTGATTAGCTAGCCCAGGTGTGTCTGATTGGGGTTGGAACTAAAATTTGCTGGATACCGGCCCTCCAGGACCGAGTTTGGACACCCCTGCTCTAGATTCATCCAAATATGCAGAGTCATCCAAATCTCCAGAGCCTCCAGAATCATCCGAATGTCCAGAGTTATCCAAATCTCCAGAGTCATCCGAATGTCCAGAGTCATTCAAATCTCCACATCGTCCAGAGTCATCCAAATGTCCAGAGTCATTTAAATCTCCAAAGTCATGCGAATGTCTAGAGTCATTCAAATCGCCACAGCCTCCGGAGTCATCCAATTCTCCAGAGCCTCCAGAGTCATCCGAATGTCCAGAGTCTCCAGAGTCATCCAAATCTCTAGAGCCTCCAGAGTCATTTAAATCTCCAGAGCCTCCAGAGTCATCCAAATATTCAGAGTCTTCTAAGTCTTCACAGCCTCCTGAAACTACACAGCCTCTAGAGTCATGCGAATATGCAGAGTTATCCAAATCTCCCCATTTAGCCTCTAGATTCATGTCTTTTTGGTGGGAGTGTACTGTCACAGTCATTGGCTTTATCATAAGTAGGCCCCATACCCTCATTATTTTACTAATATAGTCCACTTAAAGTAGTCATTTGGAGCAGTAAGGGTGCATTTACACAATGCTACTTGAACCGTGCCCAGGCACATTTCCCAGTTCCTTTGACAAGTGTGAGTGCTACGAATCGAGTCCAACGGGAAGTTCAGTTGGCCAACCCTGGCCCAGTTGGAAGAGGTGTGCCCAAGTGCAATTCGGTTGGGCTTTGGCACGGTACGCTTGTAGTGTACGTGCAAAGCCCACTTGACGCAACGTCACTTTTAGGAAACTGTTTCATACGGATTTATTAATTATTCTTACTTTTCAATGAATGTGAATTGTCATAGTTTATTAAAGATGCAAACCCCTTCACTGCACGTCAGCAGCACCTTCAGCAAACTATTATGATAATTTATGAATGTCAAAAGTTGTGGATCTGTTCGGCAAAATATGACTGCATGTCACTGCATCCTAAATGACTAAAACTAAGACTAAAGCAATCTCCACTGTGCTGATCCAGAGCGCTTCTCTTCCTGTTAAACTGAACAGTCGGAATAAGTGACGCAAGCATACTCAGGTCCGGAAGGCAAACTGCAGTGTTAGTGCAGGTCGTTGGCGGAGAGGGGAGGGGAGACAATTGCGTTTCAGCACGGGTTAAGGCAACTGTACCTAGTGTGAGTACACCTTAAGGGTGTTTTCACACAAGCTTCATTTGACGTCAAAGTACGGTACGTTTAGCTAGTGTGAAGTTGTCGTCTGAACTCGGGTGTGCACCCATGAACTTGTACCCGAGTCTGCCTGAAAGAGGTGGTCTGGGGTACGGTTCATTTCTGATATGAATGCAATCGTGCCAAATAATGGAAGTGAACCGCCAATGGTATAACAAACTTTAGTTTTCATAATGTTCAGTCGTGTGTGGATGTCTGTGTATCACCTACCTTGGTGACAAGCGAGACTGATCCAGTGAAAACAGTAATAATGTCTGCTTGTCTCCACTAAAAATTACTTCTGCAAACATTGTGTGATGTTCCAAACGTTTTTAATGTTTGTTTTTTTTTTGGCAGATAGACAAGAGTGGCTCTCTGTATGGTTTTTGTAACAAAACCAAAAGATTCAGAAAAAGCAGAATGACCATGATATGTGGAAGTCTCCATTTTGGCGCTTTGCTTTCATCTCTGTCACCAAACATCAGCTCTACACAAAACAGCAGCTTGATGATGCAAGAGAACCAGGGTTCAGAAAGAAAAAAGACGATGTGAACACAAACCAGCCCAGATAGTGGCAAGGGGGGACAATCGAACTTGGGTTCGGTCCAGACAATTGAACCAAGTGTGAAAGCACCCTAAGTGCACCAGAAAGAATGGCGTTTTGTTTGGTCTTTGCTGGTTGATAAATCCCTCAGACAAATTTGAATTCTTGGTCAGACCCTGTGCTATTTATCTAACACTTTGCGAGCTGTCTATTAGTAAGTAAAAGTATTTTGATGTAGGAACCCTCTAAAATATCCTCAAGTTGCACTTATGCAGGAGATTGTAATGTGTTTTTTTTTTTCTAACTGCATTAGTTTTTTGAATACTTTGAATACAGCATTAGTTGTTTTTGTAGTTCTATGGCACAACATGTTTTAGAGAAAGTGTTTTGCTCTAAAATGAATGACTAAATGAATGTGAGTTTGAATGCCGTTTTACATGACATTTTTTGCCGTACTACTGAACTCAGCAGCTGTTAGTTTCACCTCAGATCTGGAAAATAAAACAAACTGTTTGAAATCAAATTTCATAACTGAGACTCAGTGCAAGCCAACACATATCAGTGATTCAGCATGTACAATTAATAATGTTAAAGAGGTTTAATGTGTATTAATTAGATTATAAACCTTATTATTTCGTTGGAGTGCAGTGAGTGCACTATTCTGTGCTTCTGAATGGCTATATTAAAATTTCTGTCGTGTTTCGTCTGGTGCAAACAGCCAAATTGCTTATTACTGCAATTCTCGTCATGTATCGTGTTGTTAGGACACGGGGTTACAATGTAACCTGCTCACCTAATGTTTACGCTCGTATAACTTATATTATTTGCTAATTAATGACCTCATGTGGAACTGAATCTGCATCTCATTTCGGAGTCTGCTACTGTCCACTGGAGGTCGCATTTTTGGTCACGGATGCATACTTTGAGAGGCTTCCTGACTGAATGAATGAACTACGCAGTTATCCACAAAGGCTGAAATATAATTGGCTAAACTGGCATTGGGTGGGTTAAAGGAACCAAAACAAAGACAGCACATTTCCATAGCAGAATAACTGGCTTTAGCATTTTTTTTCATTTAAATATCTGCTCATATTATGGTATTTTTATGTTTTAGAAGAAACAAAACCTTACATACAGCATGTGCTCCTAAATTTTTCAACTTTTGCTCCTTGTGAAAAAAGTAAGCTTTTGGCCTTACTAATATGGTTAAGAAAAGGGTTACACTGATTTCTGTCATGTATAACATATAATTGAACAAGTAAACAAAAATGTACTTTGAAATTTACATGAATATTATCCCACTGTGTGACTTATTAAAGACTATTTTCTTTTTAAAAAAAGACTACGCTTCCAAAATTGTACATTATTTTCCCTTTCTTGGCTCATATTTAATAGTGGTGGCCCATTACAGATTTTAAAGAAAATATCTTAATTTTAAAAAGGAAACAGAAGCTGGACCACAACAGATCCTATCAATGTCATAACGAATGCTCAAATAATATAGCCTAGTTTACAGCATCATGTTTTCATTGAGATTGTGTCATCTGTCATATACAGTAGGCCTATAGGTCTATTATTTTCACTAAAGAAGATATATTATTTGAGCTTATGAGGGGGGCACAGTGGCTCAATGGTTAGCACTGTGGCCTCAGAGTAGTTCCAAAAACAGGTATTGGTGCATCCCTAGTCTAATGTACTACTAATGTAATTTTTTTAATGTGTAACATTTTATTCAATTCAGTATTACATAACAAAACATGCATTTTGCATGATTCCTGATTTTGGTAAAACAATTAACATTTAGGAGATTCTGCAAGGTGTATGTAAACATTTGTCTTTAACTGTATGTATTGATAATATAGTGAATTCAAACTCTAAACGCAAACTCTACCTGCACCAAGGGGCATGAAGGCATCCTTTTTCCTGTTTATTTAGGAAGTGTTTCAGGTTAAAGGTGTTTCCCACTCATTTTCATCCCTCAGCACAGATGCCAGTAGCGGGCACACACTGGTGCCCTGCACAAAACATCAAAAC
The DNA here is from genome assembly GCF_903798145.1 of Danio aesculapii. Taxonomy (NCBI): domain Eukaryota; kingdom Metazoa; phylum Chordata; class Actinopteri; order Cypriniformes; family Danionidae; genus Danio; species Danio aesculapii. Next base: position 2,212,538 of record NC_079437.1, on the reverse strand, counting down.
TGATCAGTTATTTTGAATTGATGAAAGCAAACAATCATTAACACTGTGTGTTCTCATTGGAGGCAGACCTTCTTGATGAGGTATCCAGTCAGATGAACGTAAGAAGAACGTAAGAAGATTTTCTTACTTAGATTTTTTATCTTGTTTCTGATCCAAATAACTACAAATTCTTAAACCATGAAGCATTTTCTAGACAAGCAAAACATGTTGTCTTGTTTTAAGAAATAATATGCCAAATGATCTTGTATCATGGTTCAGGCTTGTATTGGTAGTGTAATGGTGTGGGGGATATTTGCTTGGCACACTTTGGGCCCATTAGTACCAATTGGGCATTATGTCAATGCCACAGCCTACCTGAGTATTGTTGCTGACCATGTCTATCCCTTTATGACCACAGTGTACCCATCTTCTGATGGCTACTTCCAGCAGGGTAACGTGCCATGTCATAAAGCGTGAAGGCAACGATTTTCCAATCTTCTATTGTCCGTATTTGTGAATACAAACGGCAGCCTCAGTTTCCTGTTCTTAGCTGACAGGAGCGGCACCCGGTGTGGTCTTCTGCTGCTGTAGCCCTTCCGCCTCAAGGTTGGACATGTTGTGTGTTCAGACCTCAGTTGTAACTAGTGGTTATTTGAGTTACTGTTGCCTTTTTATCAGCTGGAACCAGTCTTGCCATTCTCCTCTGACCTCTGGCATCAACAAGCCATTTGCATCCACGGAACTGGAAGAAGGTGAAAGTGAACAGCGGACGGGGGAGGAGGGGGATCGGTAAAATGAGGTGCCGGATCAGATTTAAGAGGTGCCGGATGCGGATCCGGGGTGCTCCAGCACAAATTAAGCCCAGCTGTAAACCCTAGACATGGTTTTGCGTTAAAATCCCAGTAGATCAGCAGTTTCTGAAATACTTCTGCCAGAGTACCGTCTGGCACCAACAGCCATGCCACGTTTAAAGTCACTTAAATGCTCGGTTTGAACTGCAGCAAATTGTCTTGGCCATGCCTACATGCCAAAACGCATTGAGTTGCTGCCATGTGATTGACTAATTTGAAATTTGAGTTAACGAGCAGTTGGCCAGGAGTACCTTTAAAGTGGCCGGTGAGTGTGTATTTATATATGTGTGTATATATATATATATATATATATATATATATATATATATACATATGTATACACTCACCGGTTAAAGTATATATACATTTATATATACATATGTATACACTCACCGGTTAGAGTATATATATATATATATATATATATATATATATATATATATATATATATATATATATATATATATATATATATACAGTCACCGGTTTGAAGTAAATATATATTTACCTTAAACATTACAAAAATAAACATTCCTGAACACATTATTGTATTATATAATATTTCTTAATACTTTTTTTACTTGTTCCTTTTTTGTTGTTCCAGACATAACAAAAACTTGCATCAAAGAATTCTTGTTTGTTTGTTTTATTTATTGGCTCAGTGAAGCTGCCTTTGAAAATCCTACATGAAACAGTCTGTGAACATGTTGAGGATAAATAAAAGCTTATTTATAGACTACTTATTTGAGTCAGACTTTTTCTAATAATTTTCTAGAATTATTAGTGATTCAGGTTTTTAAAAGTGTGTTTGATAAGTGTGTTTTTATATTTTTTTGCATTGCTATCAAATATTGCTATTAGTCAACCCAGATCCAGCCCTGTGTGTGTCAACTTATGTAGAGACAAAAGCTGATGGTGTGTAGAGCTGTACACTAAACCGCAGTCTAGAGCTAACTTCTAAATGGTAAGATCCTGAGTTGATAAATACTACAGAAGAAAGGAAAGACTGACTCGGTGAAGGTGGTTGTGAATGTGTGTAGATGTGTGTTTGTTACAGGATCAGAGAAAGACACAGTTCCTCTGCCACAGTCCAGATCAACTCTCACGCGCTCAAGATCCTGATTAACAATAAAACCAGATGGTTCATACAATCCAAAGCTCACACACCAAACCCCAGTGTTAAAGAAATCACGTCCCTTCTTCTGGTTTGATGCTGTAGTTAATCCAAGACTCCAGATTGAACACTTTTTAACTTCCACATCCCAGCAGTGTTTTCCTGAGGTAAAACCCTCTGAACCCAGAACACATGAGTAATAGTCAAATCTCTCTGGATTATCAGGAAGTGGTTTACTGTTTAAAAAGCTGTCTTTAAGACTGGTCAGATCATCAGACAGGACAAGATGTGGATTTGCAGTGTTTGGGTCTAGAATCACAGGAGCTGAAAACACACAATCAACATTCTCATGTCCTTCTTGTTACCTGCAAATATTTCCCCATCTTTCATTATGTCTTAGAGTAGAGATGTTGTAGTGACTCACTGTAGTGGACGATGTCCTGCATCTTCTTCCAGACTCTGTATGTCAGGTTCCCCAAGTAGCAAGACACATGAATCAAAGCTCCAGAAGGCGTCTGTGGATCCGGCTGTGAGATCTGGACTCTGGAAGAACATTCAGGATTCAGAACTGCAGTGGCTTTGGCTTCAGAAGCAGAGAGAGAGCAGAGACACCAGCAGATCACTCACCTTTCCATTGAGACTGGAAACTCCTGCAGAACAAACACACAACTGATCATCAAGAGCTCAATCCATCATCAATCAATTAATCACTGATCTGAAATCAGACCTTTAGAAAGCAGACGTCATTGGCTTTCAGCATCTCCTCCGTGTGTTTGATCGTGTGTGAAAGAGCTGAGATGTGTGTGTTCATCTCCTCCAGCTTCTCCTTCATCATCTGCTTCTTCTGCTCTTCTTCCTCCCTCAGTGCAGTGATTGTAGCTTCTTCTTCATCTCGGAGAAACTGATGAAGTTTCTTAAACTCATGTTTAATCTGATGCTCTGTGTGATCGGCTTGAGACTGAAAGTAAACCACAGAGTCATTATAATCATCAGAGATTTTCCATATCAATGAAAAAAAACTCCAAACTTAAGTCTCAGCAAATCGAAATATTGAAAGAGTTCAAGTCCATCTGACCTTTTTCTTACATCAGTTGCTTTTAAGTGAACCAGTCTTCGGCAGTGCCATTTGCATTACACTGATCTGAACTTAACTGAACTTCAGCATAGACATTTATGTTAAACAGAACTGAAGCGGTTTTGATTCATCTAGAACTTAAATTCGGTAACACTTTCTTTTGATGGTCCATTTGAGTATTAGTTGAATGTCTGCTTAACATCTGCTGATAATGATCCTTCAACAGACATTTAACTGACTATAAGAAACTTTGTATGTACATTCTGACTACATACCTGCCACAATTTGACTCTGAAAATCCAGGATTGAGACAGCGGTGGAAGAGTGGGAATGTGTAGGTGCCGTGCACAGAGTGGCATGCTGGAAATTACGAAAAGTGGGGTGGGTGTTGTTGGGGTGGTTATGCACCTGCCACTGCGGTCGTACATTACACCAATGTTGCCGCTCTGGGGGTGTTATATACTTTACCAAAAAGCTGAGGAGGAGGGAGGGGTTAAATTTCGGGAGTTTTCCAGGAGTCAGAACAAAACGGGAGATATCCCAGGAAAAACGGGAGTGTTGGCAGGTATGGTTGACTAACACTAACCCCAACCTAACAGTCTACTTATACTGTAATTGAATGAGAATCAGTTGGCATGCAGATGCAATGCAACTTAATTCAACAAAAGGACCATCAAAATAAAGTGCGACCTAGTATTCTACACTAATTTCCTGCTTGCCTGATTTGCTGGAACGTTCCACAATTTGAAATATTATTGCTTTTCACTTTTTCGTTCACCTCTGTTAAGCTGGTTTGACACAGACTAGAATGCAAAACTATAAAAATAAAGATGATCTGAACCAGGCATTTTCATAAGGCTCTTGTGTTCAGGTTGAGTAATTTATTGAGCAAGGGTATTATAGACCCCTCTTAATCTTTCTGCATTGGTTACTGATCGAGGCTCATATCAAGTTCAAATTATTAATTCTTGCTTACAGAACAGCCACTTGCACTGCACCCTCTTGCTTCCATCTGCTTCTGAAGGTCTACATCCCCTTCAGGAGCCTCTGGTTGGGAAGCGAGTCCATCATTGTGGTACGAAGAGAGGCCATAAGTCTCTCTCAAAAAACTTTTTATTCAAGGATCCTCAATGGTGGAATGATCTTCCCATTACCACATGGACTGCTGATTCACTGGTATCCTTCAAACGACAACTAAAAACCTCTTCTGAGATCACCCGAACCCCTTGGAACAGGGATGTTCAAACTCGGTCTTGGAGGACCGGTGTCCTGCTGAGTTTAGCTCCAACTTGCTTCAACACACCTGCCAGGAAGTTTCTAGTATATCTAGTAAGAGCTTGATCATCTGGTTCAGATGTGTTTGATTAGGGTGGGAGCTAAACTCTCCACGACACCGGCCCTCCAGGACCGAATTTGTACACCCCTGCCTTAGAACAAAATCAAGAGACCCTCATCTTTTTGCCACCTCACCACACGACAACCTCAAAACATTATTAATTCCGAGTGTGCGGTGTCACAGTGGCGCAGTGGGTAGCTCAAGCGCCTCACATCAAGAAGGTTGCTGGTTCGAATCAGTTGGCATTTCTGTGTGGAGTTTGCATGTTCTCCCTGTGTTCATGTGGGTTTCCTCCAAGTTTTTCTACTGTCGTGGTATAGGTGAATTGGGAACGCTAAATTATCCATAGTGTATGTGTGTGTTGAGTGTTTCCCAGGGATGGGTTGCAGTTGGAAGAGCATGCGCTGCGTAAAACATATGCTGGATAAATTGGTGGTTCATTCCACTTTGGCGACCCCAGATAAAATAAACAGACTAAGCCGAAAAGAAAATAGATGAATGAATGAAAGTGCCTCACACAAGTGAGTGGGCTTGACAAACCACCCGTAGAAGCACTCTACTCTCTAAAAAAGTAATTCTAACAGTTTTTTATTTTATAAATATCACTTTTAGTTGTTTTTATACCTCCTCAATTGTAAGTTGCTTTAAACAATAGCTTCTGCTAGATGACAATGTAAATGTAGCCACCTATTAAAATATCTTATTTCCATGCCATTAAAATTAAATAACTGAACCTAAACATATTGATACTTATAAAAAATATATAACTGCAAGCAGCGATTAGGGTCCAAGCAGCAAAGTCAGGGTGCTTTCACACTTGCTTATATTTAGTTTGGTTGAATCGCACTAGAGTTTGTTTTCCCTCTTGGTGCAGTTCGTTTGGGCAGGTGTGAATGTAGCAATCGTACTCGAGTGCACACCAAAAGCGGACCAAAAAAGCGTACAGAGACCTCCTTGAAGAGGTGGTCTTGGTACGCTTTCAAACGAGCCCTGGAGTGGTTCATTTGGGTAAGAATATGATCTGAACTAAAACAGACCCAACCGCAAAAAGTACTGTGCCTTTTGTACTAATCCAGCTGCTGTAGGTTGATGCGCTGTGCATTATGGAATGTGGAGGAAAAATATTTGTTGACAGTGCTTTACCAATAGACAGAGAGAGAGAGGGGGGAAAACATTACCTGATGGATCGTTGGTAATATTTCAGCAAGATGACCATGTTGCAGTTTAGCTAAATTAATTTACGCCTCCTCCTGAAGTGACGTGCGATGCATTAAAACATTGTTTTCCAGCCGTGCTTCATTCTCGAAATGTATAGTTTGTCTAAAGTGATGTACACAAACTATACAGTATACTATGAGGAGGGATACAATCAGTCAGCGCAGTCGTAGCTCCATATTAAAAAGCAACATTTTGTGTCTGCCGGTTTTTTTACTTGCGGCAGTTCCATTGGCATTTTCTCGCACGTTAATTCTGACCAATCGATAAGCAGTTTAGGAACTGTTTAACAACATCTGGCCAGTGAGAGATGTGGATTTTGTCAGATGACTGCATTTTGGTTCTTTTCAAATGGTTCAGACAAAAGCAATCAGTGTAGTGTGAAAACAACCCAAAGACGGCAGAAAATCTACAATGTATCATTTGTTGCCCTTGGTCCGGACCAAATGAAGCGAACTACAGATGTGAAAGCACCCTTACAGTTGGTCCAGAAGACCCAGGAAACCCTATGTTAATTTTCATTTTGATTGTTTAAAGTTTGGCCAAGATACAGTCTTTGAACTCAGGTCAAGTCAACCTTTTTAAGTTTGAGACATCATAACTTAGGAAAAAAAAACTATCTGAAATCTCTTACTCATTGTGTGGCTCAGTCTAAAGGTCGTCTGAGCCGAATTGGGAATAATTAGTTACGTTTTGTAGGAGGAGCAGCAAAATACTGTACTATTTAAAAGAATGAGAAGAGCAACAAGCGCAGTTCAGAGCTAAAAGGCTTTAAGGGTATGTATTAACTACAGTGGTTCAAATCATAGCTCTGCAGAATGGCTATAAAGGTAAAATCATAATCAATACCTCCGCAAACTCATACTAATAAACGGAAATAAGGGCAGTTGTAATAGCTAGATACATGGGAGAGTTTGAAGCAATTAAGTGTTAAGGAAGGTAATATAATTTTGTCGTGACCTCAAGGCTGCAATAATCATCTTAAAGCCGTGATGAAACTGTTTTTGATGGTTTCTGCATACAATCATGTAAGATAACTCAAGTGTTGAGAAATATGAACAGTCCTCACCTTGATATGTTGAACTGTTTTCTCCAACTCTCCTCTCGTCTTTAACTCTTGTGTGAGTTTAAACTGTAAGGACTTCAGTGTTGTTTTGAGCTCCTCCTGGAATTGATCAAAAACAGTAAATGATGAATTGTTCATTACATATGAAACTTGAGACATTTCTCTTACCTTATATGATGAAACGGCTTCACCGATGGGTCTGAATGTGTGACTGATGTGCTTCTCGGAGTCTCTGCACACCAAACACGCAAGCTGTTTGTCCTCCAGACAGAAGAGTTGGAGTTTCTCTCTGTGTAAAGCACAAGCAGGATCTCCAACAGCCACTGGATCCATTTTCACCTTTTGCTTGAGCTTCAGAGATCTAAACATTGGTTTTGCTGTTAAAAATGCTGTTAAATGATTTTTTCCAAAACATATAACCAGAAAAAAGTGACAAAATTATGTTCTGAATTGCTCAAAAACCCTCTTTGATTCTACAGATTCTGTCTTCTATAGTTGTGGTTATTGTATAGATGTGATTATTTCCAGATAAAAGCATCAGTGTGACAGAAAACAGTGAATGGAAGTCTCTTCCTGGTGTTTTAGGAGTTTTAGGAGGGTGGATCAGTTTCAGGTATGTTGTACAGCAGGTCAAACAGTAGCGTGACGATTTCTTCAAATTCACAAAGCAACACTACATTTACACACATGAAAACATGGCCAGCTGGAAACAGCAGAGTTTACTTTGGAAGATTTGAAGTACACTTGAAATAAAAACAAACCTTATTTACTTTGTTAGCTTACATTGCTAGTTTTGTGGTGAACAATTCATCTGTGCATGTCATTAAGAAATAAAAGATTGCTCTGGCAATCTAAAATTAAAATCTGAAAATACTCTTCCTGTTTGTTTTTACTTAAATTCCCAGATTACATCTGTCTGAGGTATTGGGCGTGGCTAACATAACCACGGAGGAGGAGTCTGTTAGGTTGTAATAACTCCCAAACCCTTTTCCCAATCTTTCAGAATGAAAAGCCTACTTTACTACATCCAATCAGCTCGCAGTAGAAAAAACAAGCCACGCCCCCTCTGTTTTCTCATTTAATATTCCGTTTCTCTAGGGACAGCATCACAATACGGGAATAAAAAAAAGTCGCAGATTCAGATTCATGCGCACTTTAGAGTTCATTTTGTATTAAAAAGTAAAATTATAGCATGGTTTTTTAAAACGTATACAAAATTTCTGGCGTTCAAAAGATGTCATGTAGAGGGAACAACTAAAACAAATCAATTCTTAAACATTTAGTTTTTTTCTGTGTTATCAATTCATTAAGTCTGTATTATTAAAATGTGCATGTGTACAAAAAAAGACTAATAAAATTGCTAATAAATTTTGGAAACACTTTAGTTGAAGTAACAATTCACACAATTTACAACCAGTTATTTATTAAAATATTAACTGTTTACTTATTAACTTAAGTTATTAACTGTTTAAAGCAGGGGTCACCAAAGTTGCTCCTGGAGGGCCGATGTCCTGCAGATTAGCTCCAAATCTAATGAAACACACCTAAACAAGCTAATCAAGGTCTTACTAGGTATATTTGAAACACCCAGGCAGGTGTTTTGAGGCAAGTTGGAGCTAAACCCTGGAGGGACACCGGCCCTGCAGGACCGAGATTGGTGACCCCTGGTTTAAAGGTTGATCTTATTGTACAATCCTAATCCTACACATTATCTAAACCCAACTACTACCTTACTGACTATTAATAAGCAGCTAATTAGTAGTTTATTGAATGTATTAAGTCTTAATAAATAGTTTGATAATAGCAAGAGCTAACGTGGTTAAAATAAAGCGTGACCTAAACTTCTGAATGTTGCAAAGTTGAGTTGAGTTGCAGAAAGATATTAAACTTCTCAAAAATCCCCTTTGACAAAGTTTCTCTTCCTTCACTGATCACTGATTATTTTTGGCTCTTGTTGAGAAAGAACAGAGTCAGTGTGACGAAGGAGAAAATGAAAAAGGGGGAAAATGTCAGTTTCTAAATGTAACCCCGCCAGTCCTACACCACCCAACGCGCTCTGAGCTGGGTTTAAACCGGCGACTCTTCACATGGGATTCGGTTGCTTTTACAAGAAGTCTAAAGACCACGGCCAGTAGTGTCTGTCGCTGTAGCACCTTTTCAGGTTCAGAGGAATGAGGTTTACCTGTACAACACTTTACTAGCTGGCCTCTTTTACACTCACTCCTCTAAACCTCACTCTTATTTGGGTCACGGCACCAATGTAACCCTGTTGGTCCTACAACACCGAACCTACTTCAAGCTGGGACTGAACCGGCAAGTCTCCGCTTTGGAGTTGGTTGCTCTTACAAGGAGGCTAAAGACCATGACCCTAGCATCCGTCGCTAGAGCACCTTTTCGGGTTCAGACGAGTGAGGTTTACCTGCACAACACTTCACTAGCTGGCGTCTGTTACACTCACCCCCCTAAATCTCACTCCTATGCGGGTCATGGCACCAATGTAACCCTGCCGGTCCTACACCACCCAACCCACTCCAAGCTAGGATTGAACCGGCAACTCTCCGCATGGTAGTTGGTTGCTCTAACAAGGAGGCTAAAAACCATGACCCTAGCATCTGTAGCTAGATCACCTTTTCGGGTTCAGAGGAGTGAGGTTATAGCTAGCTTCTGTTACATCAGGGTAAATTAAATTTTGTTTCTGTCCTGGTTTCAGTTGCATTTCTGTCAGTCTTTTGGCAATATAATCTGAACTGATGGGATTGTGAAAGCAGAACAGTACAGACAGGTTTAATCCATTATAGAATGAATTTAGGAAAGTACCTTTATAGATAATGTGCAGTGAAAGGGCAGCAAGGTGGCCCAGTAGTTAGCACTGTCGCCTCACAACAAGAAAGTCCCTGGTTCGAGTTCCAGCTGGGCCAGTTGGCCTTTCTGTGTTGAGCTGTTCTCCCTGTGTTGGCCTGGGTTTCCTCTGGGTGCTCCGGTTTCCCCCATAGTCCAAACAATGCGCTCTAGGTGAACTGAATGAACTAATTTGGCTATAATGTATGAGTGTGTGTGAAAGAGTGTATATGGATGTTTCCCAATACTGGGTTGTGGCTTGAAGGGCATCAGTTGCATAAAACGTGTGCTGGAATAGTTGGTGGTTCGTTCCACTGTGGTGACCTCTGTAATAGAATAGTTGAAGGAAAATGAATGAATGAATGAAGTGTAGTGAAATCAAATCTGGAGGAAAAAAAATAAAAACAGCTGAAATGAAAGCAGTCATGAAAGGCCTTAGCAGACCTGAATTTTACAGAGGCAGCTTGAGATTCACTCTGACAGAAAAGTAAATATACTTTTCATAGATATCACCCAGTGGAGATCGCTGATTTTTAAAGAAAACCGACCTTAAACACACCGATTTTGCAATGGCAATTCACCAGAAGCGCTTAACCCAGGTTACTAGCAAATTAAAAATCCTTAAGCTTACTTCCCCATATACTCTATTAAAGGTAGAAATATACAATATAAATATAAATATACAATATGCTGGGTTACAATTAATATGGAAATATACAGTTCTGCACCAGTGGTGTAGTTCTTGCTATACGCAAATATACTCAATATGCTTACTTTTTTCCATGAGCTGTTTGGGTATTACGACTTCTGAGGATCAATAACTGCATATACCCTCGGTATGCTCACTTATTTTTCTGATTAAACTTCCCTAATTTTAATGTATTATTTTAAATACTTACTTAAAAATGTATATGAGTGTAAATGTATATACATTTTTCTTTGTTTACCACAAAATTATCAGTTCCTGATCCGCTCTAAAATGAAAATCCTAAAATCGCCACTGTACAACAGTATTTCACATTTGTCTTAATCGTGCCTACCGCTACAGGGAATAACACTATATATATAACACTAAAAACCATGAGGCAAAGACTACTCATAAATCACGTAACAATATGTGATTTAAAAGGGCAACTAGTATATAATAGCGACAACAGAAGACAGACTCCTAATAGTTTGGTTTAAAACAAGCATGCATGAATGTGACAATCCAATGGCTGATTGATGTTTAAAGGAGCCTATTAAATGTAAAGTAATAAGCCAGTAAAGAAAGTAAAAAAAGCTGTCTTTCCATGTATGCACATGCCCTATTGAGTTAACTTAAAAGTTAACTAAACTGTTGTAACTGTCTTGATTGACTCTTGTTTTCAGTATTAAAATGATTATATAAGCTACATACTGTATACATACAGCCAATTACCAATGCTAGCTTATATATATATATATATATATATATATATATATATATATATATATATATATATATATATATATATATATATATATATATATATATATATATATAAAATTTGGGTCGAGTGTAATAGTACACCACCTTTTTTTAGGACTACACCACTGTTCAGCACTTAAGCTACAATGATGGTCTTTTTTTGCACAGTAGTGTGTATATATTAAATATGATGATAAGCGGTAAGGATTAAAAGTTTTGTTTTTAGGTGCTAGTCTATAAGGGTCAACTTTCTAACAAAATGCAAAAATTTGATTAGTAACGTGGCAAAACGATGGAGAGAATTTCTTCACAAGTCAAACTGAAGGATTAATCTGTGATCAGATTGTTGTGTGTGTGTGTGTCCCAGTCCAGCCGTGATGTCAAGTTATTTGTAACTAGTATTATTCCTTCAAAATGTCCACCACACTGTATGAGCAGAATTCATTAGACTAAAACAATGCAACACTCCTGCACAAAGAGTGTTGTTTGACGTATTTTTGGAAAGCACTCATATCCTAATGTTTATTTACGTTATGCTTTAACCCCTAAGTTAAGCAGTGTGTCATTTAGAGATTTTCCCCTGTGCATTTTAAGAACTGACCACTAGCAAGCACTGTTGTCGTGTATATGCCAGTCGTGCTGTTTTTTTTTCCTGACGTGATGTAGAATGAAAACTGAAAGTATTAGTTCAGTTAGTCTTCATTTAAAATCAATAGTAGTTGACATACATCAGCGATTTCTTACATTACAACATAGTCAATCAAAACCCAGCACAGGTCTGAGGTACATATTGACTGAAGTTTTGTTTTGTTCAGCGAGAGAGAAAAATCGCTCATGCTTTTGCTTCCCGCCTAAAGCCAGCAATATTTGTGTGCTTCACTGACTAAAAGTAAGTGTTTATATGTAATTTATTTAATTGTTACTACTGTTTCATCATAATGTGATGGTATTGAGTTTATTGACTCACACGCTAGCTCGTACAGGGCATTAGCGATCGTCCATGTAAATAGAATTGCTTTAAATGTGAATGTTAGCGTATATCGCTTAGGTATACCTATGTTTATTGTTATATTCCCAACTAATTAAGTTCAAAGCTTGTTGAAAGTGAGCATTATTATTGCTTGTACAAGTTTAAAAGTTTATGGATGTTCAGTTTAATATATTGCAGTTAACTACTGTTATCCCTGTTGAAAAATCCAGCTTAAACCAGCCTAGGCTGGTTGGCTGGTTTTAGCTGGTTGATCAGCTAAATCCAGCTAAAACCAGCCTGGTTTAAGCTGGACATAGCTGGTTTTGGCTGGGCTCCCAGCTTGGCTAGGTGGTCAAGCTGGTTTTAGCTGGTCATTTTCCAGCCTGACCAGCTAAGACCAGGCTGGAAATGGCTGGAAACCAGCCTGGAAATGGCCAAAGCCAGGCTGGTCAACCAGCTAAAACCAGCCAACCAGCCTAGGCTGGTTTAAGCTGTTTTTTTCAGCAGGGATGCTAATTTTCTCAACTTACTCATGTATAATTTGTCTTTCCTTTGTTAAGATTACACACACAAAATCCATACTACATCTAATGCCATGTAACTATTTAATTGATGGACAATAAAATACTTTAAATTGGGTTCCAGTCTCTGTGTCCTTACAATACCCCATGGTGAATGCTCCAAATTCACCTTAAAACAGCCCACCTCCATTACAATACTATTTTAAGGCATTCTGTTGATCAAATGAACTTACCGATGGCCCTGTTTGACCTCTTTTCTTTTCTAACGATCAGAAACTTATTTCAACACATCACTGCTTGTGACTTGTCTTATGATGTTTTTCATATATCCTCAATTTCTCAATAAAAAAAAAAAAAAACAGGAACCACGAATCTGAGAAGAACAAAGATAAACTCTTACTGGAAGGATTTTCTGAACTGTTTACTTCCGAACTGACGACAGCCCATCCTGTTTCAGCGTTTCCCATTGTCAAAAGCAAACATACTGGAGCTTAAACTGTGAAAATGGCTTCGCTTTCTAATGATTTTTCGTGTCCCGTGTGCTGTGAAATCTTCAAGGATCCAGTTTTTCTGTCCTGCAGTCACAGTTTCTGTAAAGAGTGCCTTCAGCAGTACTGGAGAACCAAGAAAACTGAAGAGTGTCCTGTTTGCCGGAGAAGATCCTCCAGAGATGATCCTCCAATTAATCTTGTGTTAAGAAACCTGTGTGAGTTGTTCCTGAAGGAGAGAAATGAGAGATGTTCATCGGTATCTGAGGAGATCTGCAGTTTACACGGTGAGAAACTCAAACTCTTCTGTCTGGAGGACAAACAGCCTGTGTGTGTGATGTGTGTTACTTTACAACAACATGAGAATCACAAATTCAAGCCCATCGATGAAGCCATTCCACTGTGTAAGGTGAGACTGTTTCTTCATGTAAAGGACAAACAGATATCTCATCCATATGCTCAAAATTTCTTTCTAAATAGTAACTTTTAAGTTTCATTAGGTGTTTTATATATTGTCACTTTCAGGAGGAGTTCAACGCGGCAGTGACATCCTTAAAGTGGAAACTTAAACGCAGAGAAAAAATGAAAGGACAGTTGGAGGAAACGCTTCAACACATCAAGGTGAGAAAACTGAAATGAGTTCTTGATCTTTCACTGAATGTTTCATTTGAAGTCACCACTGCGGTGATCAGTATCTTTTTCTCAGGCCCTGTTTACACTAATGCATTTTCGTTTTAAAACGCTTACGTTTTGCTACGGTTACACCATCCGCCCTGCTGAAAAAAACAGCTTAAACCAGCCTAGGCTGGTTGGTTGGTTTTAGCTGGTTGACCAGCCTGGTTTTGTAGGGGTTTTGGCCATTTCCAGGCTGGTTTCCAACCATTTCCTGCCTGGTCTTAGCTGGTCAGGCTGGAAAAGCAGCTTGACCACCTAGCCAGGCTGGGAGTCCAGCCAAAACCAGTTATGTCCAGCTTAAACCAGGCTGGTCAAGCTGGTTTTAGCTGGATTTAGCTGGTCATTTTCCAGCCTGACCAGCTAAGACCAGGCTGGAAACCAGCCTGGAAATGGCCAAAACCCCTCTAAAACCAGGCTGGTCAACCAGCTAAAACCATTCAACCAGCCTAGGCTGGTTTAAGCTGGATTTTTCAACAGGGCGTTCACACTATGCTGGAGTTTTCGAGCACTGAAAGGGGAGCGTTTTAGATTTCCGAAGAGGCTGTTTTAGTCTCAGTGCAGATGGGGGGAAACGGAGACATCTGAAAACAGAAGCGGGGCTGCAGACATTGGCCTGTCTGATTGGGGCTTTTTCCTCAATGTTAAGTAGCCTACACACAGTTCAGTCCTGCATTATCTCCTTGTAAGTTCAGACTTCGCAAGTTTGATATGGAAAACAAACTCCAGAGGAAACGTCTGGTAAATCTTCAAAGGGAACAGTGTACTCTTTAAGCTCATTCACATCACACTGGCTATGTTGATTCACTTTATTAACAATAAAATAGTTAGATGATATAAGGAACTGCCTATTTTCATTATGATATTAACAACTTAACAGACACCAAAAATGTTGAGGCATTGTGTAGCTGCATATTTATATGAGCGTCATCTTCACTGTATTCATATTCATAACAAAACTGTCTATAACAGAACTGCCTGACTAAATTTTCATTGAAAATATGAAACATGCCCTCTCTTTTGCTGAATATCAGTTTTAATAAACAATAATGGCCATTATAAAAGTATAACATACAATAAGTGTATACAATCTAGGAAATAAAGGCAGGCAATCAGTCAAATGTGCAGAATCAGTGTACGCGGTTACATTAATTAATATATTAACTTATTTTTGTGCTCAGCCAAAACACATTACCTGAGAACAATAATAGATTTAAAAGACCAAAGGCAGGAAATATGTCGTTGGATAGAGACAAGTTGAATTAAATATCACGTTTAACAAATATAGTGAGATTAGATCCAGCGGTAGATCCTTAATGAACAGTCCGATGTGCACAGCTCTCATATGGGTAGACGTGCTCAAAGCACACTGCACACTACTATTTTTAGTGGTGTAGTGTGGACGCAGAGTTGTTCAGAAACGCTGGGTGAAACGCTAGTGTGGACACGGATTGCTTATTAGTGTAAACGGGGCCTCAGTTTGGCACAGCCATTTTATTTTAGAAACTAAAATTCTATTGGTAGACAGATTACTATTTTAGGATGTTTCCACACCTCTAAATCATTTGCTTTGTTCCAAAGCAAGAATTATGCTGCAAAAATGCTTTTCTTATTTTGAATTTTTGCTTTGTATCTAGCCCATATACAGTTGAAACGAGAAGTTTACATACACTGTATAAAAAGGCACATAACCATTTTAAAAAGGCAGATGTTAATGTGACTAAACCTTTGGTTGGCTAATTGACAACATTTGAGTTAATTGGAGGCACAACTGTAGAATAGTATTTAGGGAAAACCTCAAACACACTGCTTTCTTTTGTGACAACACGGGGAAATCAACAAGCCAGAATCAACAAAAAAGCCAGATAACAATTAGCTAAATAATACTGGGAAAAAGATTAATGTTTGACAACATGTGCTGTGGTCTGATGGAACTAAGATTGAACTGTTCGGCCACAATGACCAGTGTTACATTTGGAGGACAAAGGGGAAAGCTTACAAGCCTATGAACACCATCCAAACTGTGAAGTATGGGGCAGCAGCATCATGTTGTGGGGCTGTTTTGCTGCAGGAGGGAATGGTTGACTTCACAGCATAGATGGCATCATGAAGAAAGAATGTTATTTAGAAATACTGACGCAACATCTCCAGACATCAGCCAGGAAATTAAAACTTGGCCACAAATGGGTCTTCCAAACAGGCCATGACCCTAAGCATACTGCCAAATTAGTTCAAATGTGCTTTAAGGACAACAGAGTGAATGTTTTGGAGTGGCCATCACAAAGCCCTGATCTCAATCCTATAGACAATTTGTGGCCAAAAAACAGCCAACAAATTTAACTCAGTTACACCAATTCTGTCAGGAGGAATGGGCCAATATTCCTTCAAACTATTGTGAGAAGCTTGTGGAAGGATACCCAAAACATTTGACCAAAGTTATACAGTTTAAAAGCAAATACCAAGGAAATGTATGTAAACTTTTGACTGTCTATAAATTAATAAAAAATTATCTCAAAAGAAATTCACTCATTAATCTGGCATTTAGCAAATGTAAATCATTTAGGTAATTCTAACGGACCTAAAATACGTTTAGCATGATTTACCATCAGACATTAAAAAAAAATGGGTATGTTCCTTTTTTAGAGTGCATGTAAACTTCTTGTTTCAACTGTATTTACAAATTCTTGTTTTGAGAAATACATCAAAATTAAGTTAAGGTGTCTTTCAGACTCAAGCCGAGCACACAGAGCGTCAGATTAAACATGAGTTTGAGAAGCTTCATAAGTTTCTCCGAGATGAAGAAGAAGCTACAATCACTGCACTGAGGGAGGAAGAGGAGCAGAAGAAGCAGGTGATGAAGGAGAAGCTGGAGGAGATGAACACACACATCTCAGCTCTTTCACACACGATCAAAGACACAGAGGAGATGCTGAAAGCCAATGACGTCTGCTTTCTAAAGGTCTGATTTCAGATCAGTGATTGATTGATTGATGATGGATTGAGCTCTTGATGATCAGTTGTGTGTTTGTTCTGCAGGAGTTTCCAGTCTCAATGGAAAGGTGAGTGATCTGCTGGTGTCTCTGCTCTCTCTGCTTCTGAAGCCAAAGCCACTGCAGTTCTGACTCCTGAATGTTCTTCCAGAGTCCAGATCTCACAGCCGGATCCACAGACGCCTTCTGGAGCTTTGATTAATGTGTCTCGCTATTTGGGGAACCTGCCGTTCAGAGTCTGGAAGAACATGCAGGACATCGTCCACTATAGTGAGTCTAAACAACATCTCTACTCTTAAACGGAGGTTTTCAATCCTGGTCCCGGCAACCACCCTCTCTGCATATTTTGTTTTTCACTTTTACTGCTTCAGAGGCCATTATACATTTATGTAGTGCATTACTTAAACAAGAGAAGCATGCTAAATGTGCAGATTTGGGGGTCACAAGGACCAGGATTGAACACCACTGCACTTAAACATACCACAATTCAGAGTTCAACATCACATAGGAAGAGTGTTCATAAAGTTAATCTGTGTTTGGTTCACTCTTGATCATTATATGAACATCAGAATAAAAGCAGCTGTTGATTGTGTCTCTTCAGCTCCTGTGATTCTGGATCCAAACACTGCAAATCCAAGTCTCTTCCTCTCTGATGATCTGACCGGAGTGGCAAGAGATATGATTGCAGAACTGGTCCCTGATAATCCAGAGAGATTCGACTATTATTACTGTGTTCTGGGTTCAGAGGGGTTCACCTCAGGAACACACTGCTGGGATGTGGAGGTCAACGAGAGCCCAGGCTGGAGTCTTGGAGTAACTACAGCATCAAAACAAAGGAAAGGACGCGTTTTCTTCAACACAGATTTCTGGGGTGTGCAGTGTGGACCGTTTCAGCTGCCTGGCTGTCAGGTTCAGAAGGATCTCAAGTATGTGAGAGTTGATCTGGACTGTGACAGAGGAACAGTGTCTTTCTCTGATCCTGTAACAAACACACAACTACACACATTTACACCCACCTTCACCGAGTCTGTCTTTCCATTCTTCTGCAGTTATTTTCCTCTGAGGATCTTACCATTCAGTAGTAATCAGATGTTAGTTGAGTAGGTGGTTAAGTTGTGCAAGGAATTCTTAGCAATAGTAAACCTACTCAAGGACTTAGCAAAAAACTGGGTGTTTGTCGCCACTGGCTTGCTTGGTTTGGGAATTTGTGGAGCTGCACATCGATGGATTTGCTCTTCAGTGTTTGGACTTTCAGCAGTGAAAATTAAACCACACTGAACTAAACTAAACTTCAACTCTGAAAACTGGACTGACACAGTTTACATTTACTAGAACTTCTATGTTAAACTGCTTTGACACGATCTACAACGTAAAGCGCTTTAGAAATAAAGATTAATTGAATTTACTAATTAATCATGTATAATTTTAATATTCTAAGATGTATTTAATATAACATGATTATGATAATATAATATAGTAACCGAATCTTCTGTTAAAGACATTATCTGGACCATGATCATACTGTTTCTTCACTGCAAAATATTAAAAGACACATGAAGCACCTGCGGCTATTCGGTTTCATTTTTCTCCAGCACACTATTAGATTAATCGGAGAAATACAAATACATTTATCAAAGATCAAGTGCTAAACAACAGGACAATAAGCATCCCTAACAGTGACTTCAAATGTTCCTTTCAAAGAGTTTAACATTAACATTTATGATTGTGACCTGCTTGGCATGTTATTCGCATCTTTTTATTTTTTGTCATATAATAGATGACTTTTTATGACTTCCTTATTAGGGCCAGGACACCACATCCTGTTCCTACATGTGCGGTCGGACACTATACCAAAGTTGGCGACCTAGGGGTGTTACAGACTGTACCAAAAAGCTGGGGACTGGGGGTTTGTGGCTGGGTTGAAATTACAGAAGTTTTCTGGGAGAAGCCGCTTTGCTTGACGTATGATAACTATCATATTTGAATGATAAATTCGACTCTGTACGATGTACGGTCAATAATGAAAAAATCCTACAAATGTACGATAATTTCTGAATTTTATGGCATTTAAAATTATTTTCATTGTAATCTTAGAGATGGTATATTAATTGAACTAGCTGCTATCTACTGTCTGTGAGGAGAACATGGAGATATGCACGTTTTACATCTCATCTTACACTACTTGTTCTCAGCTAATCAATGTGGAGAATGGCTCCCTCTCAAGAGTTAAACATTCCTGCTGCGCACGGCTGTGCTTAGGTCAGTATTTTTTAGGCTGAGGTTGTTCGTATAAGCAATAAAGTTAAACAAATTGTGCTCGAAAGCAAGGTGAGAAGGACCGGGGAGTTTGCCCTTGATGTTGTCATTTATCCCCATTCAAATGCGTCATGTGAACGTTTATTCATTCATTCTTTCATTTTCAACCACTTTTCCGGGGCCGGGTCACGGGGGCAGCAGTCTTAGGTGAGACTTCCCTCTCCTCAGACATATCCTTCAGCTCCAACCGGGGGGATTCCGAGGCCTTTCCAGGCTGGCCGAAAGTCCCTCTAGCGTGTCCTGGGTCTTCCCCGAGGCCTCCCCCTGGGTGGGACATGTAACACCTCCCTAGGTAGGCATCCAGGAGGCATCCAAAACGGATGCCCGAGCCACCTCAGCTGACTTCTCTCGGTGTGAAGGAGCAGCGGCTCTACTTTGAGCTCTCCCGGGTGACAGAGCTCCTCACCCTATCTATAAGGGTGCGCCCTGCCACCCTGTGAAGGAAACTCATTTCAGCCGCTTGTATCCGAGATCTTTTCCTTTCGGTCATGACCCAAAGCGTATGACCATAGGTGAGAGTAGGAACGTAGATTGACCGGTAAATCAAGAGATTTGACTTTCGCTTCAGCTCTTTCTTTACCACAGCAGACCAGTACATTGACTGCATTACTGTTGCCGCTGCTTCAGTCCTCCTGTCAATTTCATGTTCCATACTTCCCTCACTCGTGAACAAAACCCCAAGATACTTGAACTCCTCCACCTGGGATAAGGACTTTCGTCCGACAAATATGATATTTTTGAGGTTCTGGTGTGATACTTTGACATTTCCAGTCTGGCAACACTGGGAGAAATAAGAAAATAGGAGGGGAGATGAGTTTGAAATATGGGAGACTCCTGGGGAAAAACGAAAGTGTTGGCAGGTATGGTAATAACAATAAAGTTGAATCTAATCAATGACAGGAGGATACACACTGCAGAACTAAAAAGCAATGGCCAACAACTCTGCCTGTCTCATAATCAAATGCAGAAGTGATAAGATCACTCAAGAGAACATGCAAGACTGGAAATGGTCTCTGCTTATGTTTTGATAGTTTGTTAGTGTGTGATCGATTGCACCGATTTGCATTAGATTTCAGGCTTTTGTTTCTAGTGCGAAAACGGGCAAAACCAGCAAAAATCAGTATCAAATTGTGCAGTGTGAACTCGGCTTTAATTACCTTCATGTGATGAACAAATTCCAGACAATTTACCAAAAGCAAGTTTTTGTGGTCGATTTTGTGCAGATTTCAGTGCTGTATTGAGCTCCTCCTAGAAATGAATAAAACAAATATACTGTATATCAGGGGTGTCCAAACCCGGTCCTGGAGGGCCAGTATCCTGCAGAATTTAGCTCCAACTTGCCTCAACACTCCTGCACAGATGTTTCTAGAAACTCTAATAAGAGCTTGATTAGCTAGCCCAGGTGTGTCTGATTGGGTTGGAAGTAAACTGCTGGATACCGGCCCTCCAGGACTGAGTTTAAACACCCCTGCTGTACATGAACAGATGAGTTTGAATATGATTGAAGATGAATGTGATTATCAATCTTAAGACACTTTTCTTACCTTATATGATGAAAAGGCTTCACCGATGGTCTGATTGTTGTGTTGTGAATCTCTGCACCCTAAATAGACTGTCACATAGATTTTTTTTATCTTTATGTTAACCTACAGTGCATCCGGAAAGTATTCATAGCAGTTTACTTTTTCCACATTTTATTGTTACAGCCTTATTCCAAAATGGATAAAATTCCTTTATTTCCTCAAAATTCGACACACAATACCCCATAAAGACAATGTGAAAAAGAGTTTTTTAAATTGTTGAAAATGTATTTAAAAAAAAAAAAAAAAAAAAAAAAAAAAAAAAAAAAATCACAATAATCAAAATAAGTATTCACAGCCTTTGACATGAATCTAAATTAAGCTCAGGTACATTCTGTTTCCACTGATCATTCTTTAGATGTTACAGCAGCTTAATTGGAGTTCACCTGTGATCAATTCAGTTGATTGGACATGATTTGAAAAGGCATACACCTGTCTATATAAGGTCCCAGGGTTGACAGTGCATGTCAAAGCATAAACCAAGCACGAAGACAAAGGAATTGACAGGATTGTCTCGAGGCATAAGGCTGGGGAAGGTTACAGAAAAATTTCTGCTAGTCTGAAATTTCCAATGAGCACAGTGGCCTCCATCATCTGTAAGTGGAAGATGTTTGGAACCACCAGGACTCTTCCTAGAGCTGGCCGGCCATCTAAGCTGAGTGATCAGGAGAGAAGGACCTTAGTCAGGGAGGTGATCAATAACCCAATAGTCACTTTGTCTGAGCTCCAGCCTTCTTCTGTGGAGAGAGGAGAACCTTACAGAAGGACAACCATCTGTACAGCAATCCATCAATCAAGCCTGTATGGTAGAGAGGCCAGACAGAAGCCTTTAAAAGGCATCTGAAGGACTCTCAGACCATGAAAAACAAAATTATCTGGTCTGATGAGACTAAAACTGAACTCTTTGGAGTGAATGCCAGGCGTTACGTTTGGAGAAAGCCAGGCACCGCTCATCACCAGGCTAATACCATCCCTACAGTGAAGCATGGTGGTGGCAGCATCATGCTGTGGGGATGTTTTTCAGCAGCAGGAACTGGAAGACTAGTCAGGATAGAGGGAAAGATGAATGCAGCAATGTACAGACATCCTGAATCAAAACCTGCTTCAGAGTGCTCTTGACCTCAGACTGGGGCGACGCTTCATCTTCCAGCAAGACAATGACCCAAAGCACACCGCCAAAATATCAATGGACTGGCTTCGCAACAACTCGGTGAATGTCATTGAGTGGCCCAGCCAGAGACCAGACCTAAATCCTATTGAACATTTCTGGAGAGATCTGAAAATGGCTGTACACCGTTGGTTCCCATCCAACATGATAGAGCTTAAAAGGTGCTGCAAAGAGGAATAGGCAAAAATTCCCAAAGACAAGAGTGTGGCATCAAATTCAAAAAGACTTGAGGCTGTAATTGCTGCCAAAGGTGCATCAAGAAAGTATTGAGCGAAGGCTGTGAATACTGATGTACATGTGATTTTTCAGCTTTTTAATTTTTAATAAATTTGCAACTAAATCTTTTTTCACATTGTCATTATGGGGGATTGTGTGTAGATGTTTGAGAAAATAAATGAATTCAATGCATTTTGGAATAATGCTGTAACACAAAAAAACTGGGGAAAAAGCGAAGCGCTATCAATACTTTCCGGATGCACTGTAAACCAAGTTCTTCAACAAATAACACCAATTTCTCCATTTAGCGATCTAAACTTCTACTTTCAGGAAAAATTGAGTAACAAACCGTTCAAATATCTTCTTCATTGTTGACTGGTTCCTGTTTTTGGTCACACGTTATTTAAATGTATAATTGACGCTATTAGCAAACCATTAACTTAGACTTTCAGCTCAATAAACAACTAATCAACAACTAGTCAATGGGTTCAGATAATGGCTAGTGTAACGGCCACTACTATGTGCATACAGTATAGCACATTATGTATGTTGTTGCCCATTTAAGAGTTGCACCCCCACCCCCCAGTGTGTGCACTGTGGGTATCTTCCTTTGAGTGTGAGAATAGAGGGAAAGAGTGTGTGCTGCTCTCCCCCTGAAATACTTTTACATATTGTTTACTTTTACTGTTTTTATTTTTGTGATGCTGAAGGCGGCTAATCATAAAGGTTTGAGTCTGAACGCCATTTTTGCTTTAAGCTCTTTTTTCCCCACATTGGCCATCTGGCGCAAAGCATCACAGTAGGCTTAAGTAACATCATACTTTATGTGCTAAACAGTTAATGATAGCCATGTAATAAGCCAGCAGTAAAGGGTGTGAATTGTTACTTAAACCCTGTTGTGTTATTCTGCTTTCTCTCAGAGACACTGAGAATATAGTCCACATGACAGAAAGAAGTGCAATAATTAATCTTACCTGGTTAAGTGTTGTAAGAAAGTGGCGGATTTAGGCATGGGCAATATGGGCGATCGCCCAGGGCGGCATCTTACTGGGGGCAGCATGGGGAGATGATGCAAAAAAAAGTGCCCCAGTAAAAGTTTTGACATAAGATTTACTTTATTTAATTGTATTGATTTAGAGTGGTTCTCCAAGTATAAAGATGTTAGGGGCTATTCACATTTGGCATCTTTTGCACGTGCAAGTTTGTTATTCTTTATGTGCAACTGACGCATGTGCGCAGAAAGCCATTTACACGCTGCTCCTGATCCCGGTTGTTTACTGTACATGCATGCCGATAGGTTATGCGTCGACATGTCGAAAAAACTAAAGTTTATATCATATGATGATGATGATGATGATACTTTGACTAAGCATGGCTATGAAGCAGAAAGGAGGAATAATCAGTCAGGGAGGTAACTAAGACTTCATAACATTAATTCTCAGCCATAAGTCAGGTCTAAGACAACAGATAATTCTATAAAACGTATATTTGTTGTATTATTGTATTCTATAGAACTGTCGTGATTAATATTCATGCAAACGACTTAGAATATTACTCCAGTTGTTTCTTTACATTGTTTTTCAGTTCCATTTAGGATTGATTTCTGTTTTTTATTTACAATAATAATTGTATACTACTATTACTACTATTAATAATATTAATAATAATAATAATAATAATAATAAACAAATTGCTATATTAATTGAACATAAATATATTTAAATGTATTTATAATAATTATTTTAAATGTATATATTTTAAAATATATATTTTAAAATATATATTTAAATATATATATATATATATATATATATATATATATATATATATATATATATATATATATATATATATATATATATCAAACTCATAGTGTCTTTATTTCTTGGGGGATGGGGATGTTTGTGGTGGTTTCGCCCAGGGTGCCATTTAAACTGGAACCGCCTCTGGAGAGTGGAGTTTACCTTGAGTAATCTATTTTTCAAGTACCACTCTAATCATTCAGAACCATGGTAAACACAATCTTTTTTGTTTCTGCCAAACTTGATATCTGATGAAACCTAAACCTACAGTATATATATTGATTTACTCTGACGTTCAAGATGACGAACACTGCCATCTATTGAACATACTTTGTTACTCACCACAAGATGTCAGCTACAAGAAACATGCGCATCAAGTTTAGAGACAGTTACACAATTTTACCACAAGATGTCAGTAAAGCTGCACTGAAGACTTTAAATGCTCACAAAACTGGAGCATCAATTAAATCTAAGCAATAAACGACTGCAGGGACATACCAAGTGAATATCCTGGTCCATCAACATATATATATATATATATATATATATATATATATATATATATATATATATATATATATATATATATATATATATATATATATATATATATAGTGGCAAAGTGGCTTAGTGGTCAGTTGGCATTTCTGTGTGGAGTTTGCATGCTCTCTACGTGTTCGCGTGGGTTTCCTCTGGGTGCTCCGGTTTCCCTCACAGCCCAAACACATGCGCTATAGCTGAATTGAATAAACTAAATTGGCCATAGTGTATGAGTGTGTGTGAGAATGAGTGTATATGGGTGTTTCCCAGTAGGATGCGGCTGGAAGGGCATCCGTTGTGTAATACATATGCTGGAATAGTTGGGGGTTCATTCTGCTGTGGTGACCCCTGATGAAGATGAAGGACAATTAATGAATTTATATATAGTCTTAGTCCCTTCCTCTTAGCCCCTTATTTATCAGGGGTCGACACAGCAGATTGAACCGCCAACTAGTCCGCCAATTATAATTAATATTTTCTTTAAAAAAAAACAACCAAACGCAAACCAAAAACTAACATTAGGGGAACGTTACTTGGTAATGTTGGTTCTCAGTGACATTTATTTATTTCACATCTGCGCCTCCAGCGTGTGTTCATGGAGATGTTCTACAGTTCATCATGGTCTATAAGTCTCAGTGTAAGAGAGTGTGTGTGTATGTATGTGTGTGTTTGCGCAGAGGCTGATTCATGGAGATCAATGCGCTTTCCATCTCTCTCAGATAAATGCTGGAGGTGATGGACAGCTGCTTTCCATCTCACTGTCCTAAGGGAGAAACCGGAGGAAGACAAACCATCTCTCCTGTTCTCCATCACACTCACAAACCCTGAGGCAGGAGTCACTATTACCTTCTTAAAGGGACAGTTCACCCAGAAATGAAATGTTCCTGTTTATTTACTCACCCACAGGTCGGTCATCCAAGATGTAGATGCCTTCTTTTCTTCAGTAGAACACTGAAGAGTTTAGCTGCATTCGTGATGATTTAAATAACGACAGTCAATGCTGACAATCTTCATAGATTAAAAATAAACACACACTGTAAAAATATATATTTATATATATATATTGAATTGTATGAGTCATGACAGCGTACGTTTTTAGTTCATTTTAACTTAATTTTATAAGTTATGCAAGCTGTTTTAAGTCAGTCGAACATTATATTATATCATACGTTCAATGGACTCATAAGATTAATTTAATTCAGCTTAAAAATTTAAGGCAACCAGGGTTTTTATTTTTACAGTGCATTGATTGTCTGTGAAATTGATCGTTACAAAATTGTTAACTTCAATCTATAGCCTGGTCAAAGAGTTTTGGCACGTGTGAATATAATCATCAATTGACCCTCCGCTAAGCCCCGCCCTCCTTAGTTACTGTTGCTACAAGCTGTCAAGCTTTCGTACCCGGCACAATGTGTCTGCGCCAGTGTCAGGGATATAATGTCATTTTTGGCGAACAGGTGAGATATCCGAGAACGCCAGACCAAAAAAGGACTGCAGTATGCATTACAGTGGTATATTCACGACATAATAGGCAACCGATTAGAGAGTAATTCAATCAAAATTGAAGCTAGCTTAGCCTAGCCGCCTCATTCGGTAACTATTCAATAGCTTAGCTTATGTTCAGCAGGAGAGGTGAAATTTAAGAATAATCTAATAGTAACAAATTAAACCGTGATTTCTCTATGTTTAGCCAAAAAGCCTGATAGACTAATGTTGTGCAGTGAAATATAGCGTTGCTAACCGACGAGGAAACACACATGGACAGAGCTTCTACGTAGTTCATTTATTGAAAGAGCAGCCTGAAAGGGGAAATTAATGCCGAATATTCAACACAACCTCACGGCAATTCGTAACTTTTTGATTTAGTGGCTAATTCGTATGAATTCGTATGATCTAATTCGTACAATTTAGTACGATTTGCTCATCCCCCAATGACGGTTGGGTTTAGGGGTGGGGTTAGGTGCCACGCCTCCTTTTTTAAAATCGTACAATTTCGTACAACTTAACTCATACGAATTCGTATGAATTAGCCACTAAACTGACAAAACGTAAAATACTTACGTTTTCTCGTGAGATCAGGCTGGAATATTAGCATCATTGACCCATAACAATGTACAGCACCTATTACTGTCTACGTTTGTGTGCTCTTTATAAATTAACGAAAAACAGCTGCTGGTAAAGTATATTGATCGCAAGTGCTCAGTTTGTGATCATATCTCTGTTTTGTTCTGTTGATTTGTAGTTTCAAACATTCGTAGCTTGAAACAGATGGAAATATGAAGTTCAGTAAAGTTAGCAACAGATTCGCACATTCGTATTTTCCAGATCAATAACTCATCATGATCTTTTCGCTATTAGCATGACTAAGATACTCTAGTTTAGGCTTGAACGGAGCAGTGCTCTTAATATCGAGAGTATCAAAACAATACCAACTTAACTCCGCTCCTTTAGCACCCATCTTAGAGCTTGATCCACGCTGGCATTTCTCCTCTTGGGTTTTTGGTTTTGAAAAAGGAACAAATTCCACCATCCCGTCCAAACTTTAAGGATGCCGGGTATCAGATTTGCACAATCCACATGTACAACGCTTTGGTCTGTTTCCCTCGCGCGACAACACAGTTGGGTTTTGATACTCGCTAGTTCACTAGGTGTCAGCTTGATATGTCCCAGTCTTTAAGCAGGAAATGAAATAGGTCATTTGATACAATTTGATGTTACAAGCTGTAATATCCGTGAAGTCTAAATAGGTGCGTTTCCATTACCCACGAACTGAAATTGTGAATTGAACATCCGTTTTGTAAAATTCACATAAGAGAAAAACAAGTCAATAAATAAAAGAGAGGATTTTCTAGATTAAATAACTACTTATTTAAGATGAGTCAAAGCAAAACAATTCTTACGTTTTTTTTGTGGACAACTTAATGGTTTCTTGTTCAATCCACTTCAATTTGTAAAAACTATTACGTTAACCTAATTGATTTATGTTGTGAAAACATAGGAATTGATCTAATCCAGAACAGTCAAATATTGATTTATTTTAAAGGGCACATAGTTTACCTCTTTTTTATGATTTAATATTAATATTATGGCTCTTCTGAGTGTGCCAGTTTAGGTTCAGTTCAAAACACAATTCAGATTTATTTATTATAATGTGTTAAAAAGTGTCATGTTGGGGGCGTGTCCACAGTTCACTGATTTATGGGTGTGTTGCATCACAAGTAGACTAGCTTCGGCTTCCCGCCCAATGTAACAAGGGGGCGGGGCCATGACCCGCTCTGTGTTTGCAACACAGACAGGCAGATTGAAAAGAGGAGGAGAGGATCAGCATTCAGTCGTACATGTACGAATCTGACACAGAGCAAGCAGAGTTCAAAATCATTTGTGTCTTTGTACAGTTTTACAGCCAACTGTGTGCTAGTTTCAAGTGCCGAGCTTGTACACAGAAACTAATAACCACGCACACTGAATTAACTTTGACTGAGGCACCGGATGCGCCGCTCGAAGCTGCGACACGGCACATCAGACACTCTCTGTAGCGCGGCAGAAACATGAAGTGTCCCGAATCGTCGCGCCACGCATTTTTAAATACTAAACATAGGTTTCTGCAGCGGTCCGCGGCGCCCAGCCGTCGACTTGAGTGTACCCTGATAGAAACCGATGTTTACAATTCTAAAACGAATGCTAGTTAAGATCACAGGGAGCTTCTTGGATCGCGGGAAATGCAAACGGCTGAAGTATAAGGAAGACTCAACAAGAAGTACACATGTTTGCAAACCTACCTAAAGATACAACCAATAATTCCGATTAGAGCGATAATGTGGAGAATATTGATCTTGTGTTGAGCCCAATGAGCCTTGCGTCTAAAAATAGAGCTAGCGTGTTCCTTTAGTGATATCGCTTCGACTCACGCTGAAAATGGCGGACGTGAATCAACAAACTGAGGATATGATGACGTGCCTGTCAATCAATATTGGTGGGCGGGGGGACCGCTCTCCTACGTAAAGTTGCGTCGGTTTGAAAACCGCTCCAATTGGTCCACCGATTTTTATGTTGTTAAATTGAAAAAAAGCACTGGGTGTGCTTATATCACCCCAATATGACAGTCTATACACCATACATGCACATATGTCTGTCCAAACAGCTTGAAAAGTAGATTTTTCACCATAGGTGCCCTTTAAGTCTGGCTGATGTTTGCTTTATCGTCACTAGCTATTAAGATATTGCGAAAGATCAGACAAAAGCAAGCGCTCAAGTAGACAAGTTTATTCATGTAATAATAATAACGATGGTGGTCATATCAATGGGTAGTAATAAATATGGTGTCATAATGATGATAAATAACTTCAATGTCAGAATAACAAATAGAGTTTCTCATCTGAGGCTCGGATAGCGATAGAAGAAGAGAAAGAAAACACAAACCCATACTGTCACACACACACACACACACATCTCTCTCTCTCTCCTTTATCTGTCGCTTTTTCACCTTTAAACCTTTTTTTTAAAGATATTTTTGAATGCTTACAAAAATGAGAAAGAGATAGACTTAAAAAATCCATACAAATAAACCTTATCATCGATTTAGAACAAAATACAAGATTTAGCCGGAGCTGAAAGGGGTCGAGGGCTCGTATTTACAGCAGAGATAGAAAACAACCGTTCAACAATGACTCCACACTCGTTCTCCTTCAACTCATATTCAATACAATTCACACACATATATAGAGGTGCATTTATGGAAAAATAATGAGCGCGGATGCTTTAGGATTGTGGCATACTGTCAATGGAGAGTGTGTGAGTTTACCAGATCTTTATTTTCTCATGCAGAATATGAAGGGTAATTCGTAGAATTATGTGGATTATCAAATAGAAAGAGCCAATAAGTAAAATTAACAGAAATTAGACGGATGGAAATGCGTAGAAAATGAATATAAACTTCAGCAGAGATTAAAATGTAAACAGTAAATATGAAAATAAATATAAACTAATTCAAAATCCTGATGAAAAACTGTAATAGTTCGTTCGTTGTTATAAAATCTGATGATTGACTCATGAAAAATGTGAGATTAAAGCAAATAATTTGAAAATAGCATCTTAAAAATCTTTAACTTTTGTTTTGCATTAATACATTCATACTTTAATGCAAATCAAATGCATTAAATACTGAGTTTAAACAAATAATTTGAAAATGGCATTTTAAAAATCTCACTTGCTTCTGTTTCATGTAATACAATCAGATTTGATCATAAATAAAATGCATTAAATACGAACTAAAAGTCCCTAATTTATAATGTGTACTTTTTGTGCACAGTAATTAAACAATGTATTGTTAATTACTAATGACAAATAACTGTTTGCATCTGCAAACTAAAGATAAAACAATAACATTAAATAAAACTAATAAATAATTCGAGAATAGAGCAAAAAACAACACATTTTAATGTTACTCATCTTCTCTGAGATGCATTCATTAGATGTAAAATTACCAATAATAAATAAATGCAAATTAAAAATATAAATAGTTGAAAAGCAAATAAATAAATAAAATATAAATATTTTATTTATTTATTTGCATTAAAAAAATCAGCATCGTGAGATCATTTTTAAATAAATAACTATTATTTTAATAGTACTTTTTTAATGTAAAAGAAATGTGCATAAAATTGATGGTTTGAAAAAATAAAACAAATCATATGCTTAATAACTCAAAAACAATTTAATCAAAAGTAATAATTAACAATTCTTTTAAAGTGTAGAAAATAGTATGAAAAAATGTGAAAGTAAGAACAAAAATGAAATATTTTATTTGCGACAATTAATCTGAGAAAATGCATGTCGTTTTCTGAGAAATGTTCATAAAATTGATGGTTGGAAAAATAAACAAATACTATTTGGTGTTTAAAGTTTCAAACACAATCAGCTATATTAAAAAAACAAACAAACATCTGAACTCATTGAGAAATAATATACTGTCCATGTATTACAGCTAAATATGCAAACAAAAAGTATTTAATTAAATAAATAAATAATGATAAACGAATAAGAAAAAGAAGAAAAAGAAATAAAAAGAAAAACAAATAAATAAATAAAAAGAATAGATAAATAAAAATGATGAATAGATAAATAAATAAATAAATAAATAAATAAATAAATAAATAAATAAATAAATAAATAAAAATGATGAATAGATAAATAAATAAATAAATAAATAAAAAGAATAGATAAATAAAAATGATGAATAGATAAATAAATAAATAAATAAATAAATAAATAAAAATGATGAATAAATAAATAAATAAATAAAAAGAATAGATAAATAAATAAATAAATAAATAAATAAATAAATAAAAAGAATAGATAAATAAAAATGATAAATAGATAAATAAATAAATAAATAAATAAAAAGAATAGATAAATAAAAAGAATAAATAAATAAAAATAATAAATGGATAAATAAATAAATATACAAACAAATTAACAAACAAATAAATAATTAGAAAAGTAAATAAATAAAAAAGGATAAATTAAAAAAGATAAATAAAAATATAATTCATGAATAAATAAATAAAAAGGATACACAAACAAATAACTAACAATAGAAATAAATAAATAAGAAAAAATAAATATGTAATAAGAAAAATATATAAATAAACAAACAAAGCGCATACACATACGTACATTCACACAAAGCCCTGCTCTCAAGCCCGGTGACCCCGATAATAAATATGTAACGTATGTACAAATACACAACTACTGTTACTCTCAACAAATATGAATACATTCCTGAAAACATGTGGAAAGGGAAAAGCCGCTTCAAAAAATTCAAGCCATTTCCCCTCCCTCAAATTAACATTATTTTAGGCGTATCAAACCCCAGAAACACTTCATACAGCTGACAAAACTGACCAAAGTACAGGTTAACAGTCACTGCTTGTGTAAAACATCATTTAAAGGAAGCATTAATGTAGATAAACATGTGGATATATTTCTCATATAGCACTATGATAATTCAATAAACAATACTCTTTCGTTTTTTTTTTTTGTCGTTTTTTCTATGTTAAATATGTGGTCGTGTTGGTTTTGGCTGGAAGTTAGTTTGTCTCCTGGTTTAATCGTAAACATAATCTCACGCTTCTGTAAAATCATTGATCAATCTCGCTTTTTATGTTCTGGATACAAAAGAATTGATAGTTTAGTCGGAGCATGTCTTTGTTTTTTTTTTCTTTGCATAAATCTTTGCATAAATATT
>NC_079437.1:2168605-2176105 GCF_903798145.1 Danio aesculapii | reverse complement strand
TGTTGTAAGCACGTTATTTTTTTCCACAAGAGACGGCAACATGACAGCAACATCAAATTATGAGGCTAAAAGGAAACGTCTGTTTCTAACGTTGTGGAAACAGATATTTACATGGGTACAACACGACCCATGTATGTGGGAGTGATGTTTTGCATAGTTTTTAAAGATTTTTAAGTCCGCCACCTTTTGTTTTGCAATAAAATACCTGCACATTTTCCATACTGCTATATTTTACTGCTAAATATTTTAACGTTTTAAAAATATTTAAATTCTATATATAGTTTGTAAGTAATAATTTCTGGCTTTTAGTAGAGATATGGTAGATAAATTATATGAGAAACATGTTTTGTTTGCCAAATAAATGGATCCAATAGGATTTGCATTGTAAACATTAAATAAAAGTTAAAATGTATTATTAAATGTTTTATTTAACATCTAAAGTTTTTTCGTTACAAGACTCCCAAAATCATTCTTGTTCACAATATTCTGCGCAGAAATGGCAAAAAATATTTGCAGATTCTGTCTGGCCAAACATATAAGTGACGTCTTAATGAAATTAATACATTTGTTTAAATAAATCTATCATTTATAACACCATGTAAATAATTCTATTTCTAAACCAAGGTGCGTGCCAAATTCCGAATAGCATTCACATGCACTGTTACATTCCATTGATAAGAAACATGAGCAACCAATCAAATATCAATGTAAATCATCAAGAAAAACTGCTTGTATTTTAATTGTAAACCATAATCTTAATTTCATTTCTTTCCAAACATTGTTAACGTCATTGCGGTGTCCATTTTTTTCTCATTTATAACAACACGACAATTATTTTAGTTTCATACCGAGTCGAAGCCAATTTATTATTATGTTAGTGTTTACAGGACACAATTGTATACAGTTGACTCGTTATTTTATGTAGACATATACATGAATTATAATGATTTCATATATATTTATATATAAACATCAAGTATCATTTTTAATGGGAAAAAAATACCACATCATATACAGGGTTGTGTATATATTAAATAAAAGCACTTCTGACTAAATTCTCAGATAAAAAAAAATAAAGAAAAAAGCATACAGAGTTTAAGGAATGAAACATTTCAGACACACATAAAAAATCCACTACATATATATATCCATATGTGTGTATTGAAATGCATTAGAAGAGTATACATATACATATATTTACACATTTTTTGCATTTTCTTTTTTATCTTTTTTTACTTTAACCTTATTTATTTATTTATGTATTTATTTTTGCTTAAACAGCAGGTAAACACAGCGGTCTGAGTGAGTCAAGACCAGAAGACTTCATAGATGTGAGTAATATTTATACTAATCCTTGTGCTGATATGTTGATATTATGAGTTGCAGATCGATTATACTAAAAAGTTCGTTTGACACATGTAATCAACAATAAAATAATAGCAATTAGCAAATACGTGTCGTATGTATTCATAGCTTAAACAGGTCTGCTGGTTCTTTGTACATTGAGTCAACACAGTGCATATAAACCACAACATCACATCCTCCTCATCTACGGAGGCTCTTTCTGCCGTCACCATCAGCAGCATTAAAAGGTCAAAACAGAAAAAAATACAGAGAGCATTTGTCTGTCAGAGACATAAATAGACTGTAATTCAGTGCAAAATCATTGTATACTGGATGTTTTTACACTTAAAATAACTACTTTTGTTTTATATGTAAACTAAAGTGTTTCTCTTTTGTTAAATTCTGAAAATAAAAAAGGTTGTAAATAATAAAGGTGAAATATAACAAGAGCTCTCTCAAGATAAACAAAACAAATGACTAAATATCATAAGAAACACAAAATTAAATGTAAACACCAGACTTACGTGAGTAATACAGTCATTTACACTTTACATTGACAGAAATGATAAGTCATAATATCATATTTCATTTATAATGATTTAAATGAAATTTATAATGATCCGAGGTGTCCAAATCTGAAAATAAAAGCATAATTTAAATCTGATTATCTCAAAGATTTCTGCTGACATGTTTGTGTGTAAGCTTTGCTAACTTTGACTACACTGCAGAAAAAAACGATTTACTTAATTAGCATTTTTGTCTTGTTCCTGTAAAAAAAAACAACAATAAACATTCTTAAATCATTTACTTGAGAAGTAAACATATATAACATATTAATAAAAAGTTATATTAATATATATATATTTATGTTTTAAACTCATTTACCTGATGATCAATATATCATGCAATTTCTATTCATTAATAAATGTGTGTTAAGAATGTTGTAAAACAAGACAAAAGCTTTTTATTTCTGAAGTGCACACATATTAAAGGCCCTTTCGCAATGTGCATTGGTCAAATGTTGTATCGCAGCATTCAAATTTACTGTAAGTTTCAACTTCGACCTTGTTGAAGAAAGTATGGAGCTTAAAATATGCCAAAACCATCTGATTTGAACTTTGGTAATTTGAATTAATAACAATTGTAATTAAATAAAAATGAGTATTATATGCCGTTACATTTTTATTTTAATTTCCTAATTTAAATTTCTTAACTTGAACATGGAATATCTTAATTTAGCACAGCATATTTATTAAAGCAGCTTTTTGATAAACATTTTCAAACTTTCAAAGATTTTTTCGTTCTGATTTCCTGGTGAACTGAATACCCACTTTGTAAAAATACGGTTTCAAGTTTTCAAGATGAAGAAATTGAAACTGTAATTGTACAAACTGGATATCTGCAGTATAAAAATGTAGGAAAAAACAAATCTGAAAATACGTCTATAAAAATCTGCCATGAAAAAAAAAAATCAGTTGTCTTAAATTACAGATGTTCAATGTTCAACTTAAATATCAACTGAAGAAATTTAAATTCAAACATTTTTAATGGCATATAATATTCAGTTTTATAAAAAAAAACAATTGTTAATATTTAAATGAACAAAATTCAAATTCAGATTGTTTTGGCATATTTTAAGCTCCATATAAAGCCCTAATTAAAGGAATCAATTCCCATCTTTTACAGCTCATGAAAGTTATATTGCTGGAAGCATAAGAGCTGAATTCAGTCTAAAGCATCAACATGTGAGCTCAGGACTGCCGTCTTGAGAGTTTCCACCTTCATTCCTAAAAATGTCACACTACTTGAGCGCGTTTTGCATTTAAATCGATGAGGCAGAGACACTTGCTCTGATCTCATTCACATTTAATTATTAATTCACTGAGATTGAAGGTCTGGAGTAAAACAGTAACCTTTTCATGACATCTGATGAAGACAAGAAGCAGCTGCTCTCCCTGCATCTCATTTAATCCTTTCTTTTAAGGTCTTTTTATACCTTCCAAAGATTTAAGACAAGACACTACAGATGAACAGAGTTTAGAAAAGTTGAAATGTATCACACAGAAAGTTTAAATTAGGATTTATGTTTTTTTTGAATGGTTTGGATGTGATATCTAAATAAATATTGTTATTTTCAAAAAAATCCTAAAAGTTTTAACTGGAAACTGGATAAAAACACTCAAAATTGGTTTTATTTTGCTAAAAAAAATAGCTGAAGGGAGTTTGGATATCTCTTTATAACATAAATAATAAAAAAAGTACTTTAGCAGTCAGAAAATCTTTTGTGTGTGTGTGTGTGTGTGTGTTAAGGCATAAAATGTTATAGAAATCAGACAAAATGATATATCAAAAAACCTTACAGTTAAAACCTTCAAAATACAGATATGAATAAAACTGTTCAGTTTAGTGGATGTAAGTGCTGCTGAAGTAGAAAAAAAATCATTTTGAGAAAATCTAAAGATTTGTGTTGTATTCCGATAGACTTAACGAAACACTGGATAGAACCAGATTCAAAATTATAGTTTCATTTTGCTGACATGTTAGACATAAAAGTTTTTCTGAAGGGATTTTGAATATCTTTTTTTATCACTCCATAAATCAGAAATTACTGTCAGAAATCAGAAAAATGCAGTTTTGCCTTTTTAGGGATGAAATGCTACAGAAATCAGACAAAATGATAAATCATCTAACCCCACAGTAAAAACCTTTAGAAAATAGATATGAATAAAACTATTAAGTTTAGTGCATGTAAGTGTTGCTGAAGTAGGAAAAAAAACTAAATTTAGAGAAAATCTAGTTTAAAGATGCATGCAGTAATTGAAATGTAAAGTTATATAAATCAGACAAAGATTTATTTGAACAAACCCCACAGTAAAAACCTTCAGAATTCACATGGGAATAAAATTATTAAGTTCAGTGCATGTAAGGACTGCTAAAGTAGAATTATTTTTTCTTTTTTAAAACAGCCTTTAAAATGTGTGTGGTAATTGAAATTTAAAGCTATATAATCAGGCAAACAATTAAATTTGAACAAACCCCACAGTAAAAACCTTCAGAATACAGATGTGAACAAAATTACTCACTTTAGTGCATCGAAAAGCTGTTAAAGTAGAAAAAAAAAAAACTTTTTTAAACGGCTTTTAAAAATATGTGGTAATTGAAATTTAAAGCTACATAAATCAGGCAAACAATAAATTTGAACAAACTCCACAGTAAAAACCTTCAGAATGTATAAATTAATAAAAGTTATTAAGTTAGTGCATAAAAGTGTTGCTAAAGTAGAAAAAACTTCTAAACTTTTAGAAAAATGTACTTTAAAGATATGTGCGGTAATTGAAATGTAAAGTTATATAAAACTGACAAAAAATTTAATTTGAACAAACCCCACAGTAAAAACCTTCAGAATTCAGATGGGAATAAAATTATTAAGTTTAGTGTATGTAAGGACTGCTAAAGTAGAATTTTTTTTTTTTAAACAGCCTTTAAAATGTGTGTGGTAATTGAAATTTAAAGCTACATAAATCAGGCAAACAATGAAATTTGAACAAACCCCACAGTAAAAACCTTCAGAATGTAGAAATTAATAAAAGTTATTAAGTTAGTGCATAAAAGTGTTGCTAAAGTAGAAAAAACTTCTAAACTTTTAGAAAAATGTACTTTAAACATATGTGCGGTAATTGAAATGTAAAGTTATATAAAACTGACAAAAAATTTAATTTGAACAAACCACACAGTAAAAACCTTCAGAATACAGATGTGAACAAAATTACTAACTTTAGTGCATCTAAAAGCTGTTAAAGTAGAAAAAAAACGTTTTTAAACGGCTTTTAAAAATGTGTGGTAATTGAAATTTAAAGCTACATAAATCAGGCAAACAATGAAATTTGAACAAACCGCACAGTAAAAACCTTCAGAACGTAGACATTAATAAAACTATTATGTTTAGTGTATGAAAGTGTTTC
Organism: Danio aesculapii; assembly: GCF_903798145.1. Lineage (NCBI taxonomy): Eukaryota > Metazoa > Chordata > Actinopteri > Cypriniformes > Danionidae > Danio > Danio aesculapii. The sequence continues at coordinate 2,170,799 of NC_079437.1, read as the reverse complement.
TGAAGTAAAAAAATAAATAAATAAATAAATTATGAGAAAACAGCCTTTAAAAGTTGATTGAAATGCAAGGTTATATAAATCAGACAAAAATGAAACTTGAACAAACCGCACAGTAAAAACTTTAAGAATATAGATGTGAATAAAACTATTAAGTTTAGCTCTTGAAAGTGTTTCTGAAGTAGAGATTTTTTTGTGAAAACAGAATATAAAGAAATGTGCAGTAATTGAAATTCAAAGTTATATAAATCAGGCAAAAATGAAATTTGAACAAACCCCTCAGCAAAAGTCTTCAGATTAAAGACAGCAATAAAACTTACGTTTGGTTTGTGTAAGCACTGCCAAATTTGAGAAAAACTATTTAGATTTTTAAGATATGTCTTGTAATTGAACAAAATTAAACAAAATAAACACTTAATTGTGTATATTGGAAATCCTCTTTTCACTAGTCTGAAAGTAGACAAGCTACTAAAGCAAAACTGACAAGTACATAAAAAAAAATCTGTGGTGTCTCGCCTTAAATCGAACTATTTCTCTTTGTTCCAGTGCATCAAATACAACTAAACCTTGTCTTCATAAAGTTTTTCATAAATCTGTTCAAGTACTTGTGTATCTGCTTAAATCCACCATGTCTTCTTTAAAATGTTAAGTGTTTTTATTTATTTCAGCAGTTTTAAATATTTCTCAGCATAACCCTTCAAATCTTCATAAATCTTAAAGAGACAGTTCACCCAAAAAATGCAAACGACCTCATCATTTACTCTCCCTCTTGTGGTTTTAAACCTTTATGAGTTTCTTTCTTCGGTAACACTTTACAATAATGTTCATTAGTTAATGCATTTACTAACATAAACTAACCATGAATAACACTTGTACAGCATTTATTAATCATAATTGAACATTTACTAATGCTTTATTAACCTCCAAATGCTTGTTAACATTAGTTAATGCACTAAAGTTAACAACAAACAAGTGTATTTTCATTGACTAACGTTAACTAACATGAACAAATACTGTAGTAAATGTATTGTTTATTGTTTGTTCATGTTAGTAAATGCATTAATTAACATTAACTATTGTAAAGTGTGACCCTTTCTTCTGTCGAACACAAAAGAAGATATCATGAAGAATTCTGTTTGCTAGGAGCCATTGACTTTCTATAATAATAATAAAAAAAAATACTAAGGAAGTTCAAGCAACCAGCGATTTTCAAAATATCCTGTTTGTGTTCAACAGAAGAATCTCAATCAGGTTTTGAACAAGTGAAAAGGTGAAAAAATGATAACAGAATTGTCATTTTTGGTTGAACTATGTCTTTAAGTCTTCTTTTCATCCACATATTGTTCCCCCTGGTCACGTTGTTAACCTATAAAACTACATTATTCCTTATTTCCATATTGTACATTTTTTATATATTAATAAAATGTTCACACGCATGCAATCAGAACTAGTTGTCATAAGTTAAACCTGTCCACAGCATGAGTTAATTTGAGTTAAACCTGTCCTCTGTGCACAGAGGTAAGATAGTGCAAATGTGAGAGGGCCGAAATCCTCTCAAATCTGGAACGTCATGCATAGAAACCCTTCAAATAAAAGCCCAGCAACAACAACAACAACAACAACAACAACAACAAAAGACTCCTTATTTACACAAGAACCAAACTGCAGTACAAAAAAAGATTTTCTTATTACAAATGTCAAAATCTTTTCAAATTAAAATACACTTACTCAAGAAGCAAAATGACTGAAAAAGACATGAGAAAAATACGCCAATGCAGTTAAAAAGAGTTATTTTTCTTCGAATTAAGATGTTTTAGATAACATATAACAAACGATTTGAATTTGGATATGTTTAACAGAATAACATTCTTAATATTCTGTCTTTTTGCTTCTAGATTTCATTTCTTTTTTAATATCTATAAATGGAAAATGAAACCAGAAAGTAAACAATACATAAACTCATTTTTGCACTGTTTAAGAGACTAGTAGACTAGAGTATGCTGGCGATACCTGGTGAGATCCTGTGGATCTGAATGTTTGCTGGGACGGTTGTGTATTTAGTGAAAAGTTGAAAAGTGTCCTGAGATTTTTTTGTTTCTGTTTTTGTCTCATGTCTAAAGTCACACTAGCAGCTTTATATACATAATAAACCTGACAACAATGATCGATAATGAAACACAGAATCAAGCCAAACCGC